>NW_026691577.1:0-73273 GCF_020826845.1 Diceros bicornis minor
AAGGCAGGGAAGCGGCCTGCAAGCTGAGTGGGAGTGGGGGAGGGGAGGGAGACAGCTGAAGCCGAGTCCAGAAGGGCGGCGATGGAAGAGCTGCAGCTGGGTCAGAGCCTGGAGGGAGGGCGGGGCCTTCACTGAGGACCCCCCCGCCCCCCGAGGCCAGCCCTAGGCCCCGGCGGTCGCGCATGCGCCCTTGGCCTGTGCGGTGTGTGGGGGCTTGAACCCAAGCCCGCAGGGCTCCCGGAGCGGCCAGAGAAAGAAGGGCCCATGGAGAGGTAGGCGAGGTGGGCAGGGGGGGCCACCTTACTCTCCTCAGCTCCCTGAGGGAGAGAGAGAGAGACAGAGACAGAGAGAGAGATCCCTGACCTCTGAGTCTCTGCCTCCACCGCTGGCTGGTGCCAACTCACGCGCCATCCCACTTCCAGCCATCACCCCCACGCCTGCCCCGGGGCCAGCCCCACCACAGAGAGGCCGGTTGGTTCCTGCTCACCTCTGTGCCGTCCCTTCCCGACCTGACCCCAGTGCAGGGGATAAGCTTCAGACAAGTCTTTCCATGTCCCTCTGCATGACAATAGACTTCCTCCCCTCTCCCATTCCACAGGCCCACCCACCCGGGACATCCACCTTTGTCATTAGCTCAGGAGAGGATGCAAGATGAGAATCTCTGCTATTGTGTGGGGAGACTCAGTTTCCCGGGTTTCCCCCATGGACACATGTTCTTCAGCTGGGTCTGATTTTCTCCAGACAAGCTGTCTTGGGAAGGATTTGGCCAGCCCTAAGAAGCTGAAGGGAAAGGGCGGAGGGGGGTTCTCTCTCTGCCCCCGACAGCCCCGAGCTGGGTCGGTCCCTCAGACCTGGCCAGGGGCAGCCCATCCCCCGGCGCCCTTCCCCGGGGCATCCAAGGGCAGGCTCGGCGCCAGCCCCACCCCGCTCGCCACTGCCCGACCATCGTCCTCCCTCGGGGGGCCTGGGCAGGACAGGGACCCGGCTGTGGGAGGCCTCCAGATCTCAGGCCTGGCACACCGTTTACCAGGCTGCTTCCTCCTCTGACGGGGGCCCAGCACACGCCCCAGGAGACTTGGCAGCCGCCCCCAGGGCTCTAGCCTCTGGAACTCGTCCCCTTGGAAGGGGCCTGGCCCAGGTGCCAGGTTCGGCTGGTCGGCCAGCCTCCTTTGGAGAAAGCAGGCGAGCCGAGCCAGGCTTGCAGTGGCCCTGGCGTGACACCTGCCACCTCAGGCAGAGGGCCTCCCGCGTGCCCTCCATGGCGGGTTTCTCCCCGGAGCCGTGGCCTGGGCACTAGGAAGGCCGGGCCTCCCCGACTCCCGGGAGGAGGGGCTAGCCCAGTTGCGCCCTGGCCCCCAAACCCTCTGGTGCCATCTGCCTGTCTCGGCACTTCTGACTCCACAGAGCCTTTCCTACATCTGGGCTGCCTGCCGTGGCAAAGTGCAGGCGTGGGGTGAGGCCATGGCTTTGTCTTTCCAGGAAAAAATGAGCCCCTGGCCGAAGCAGCAGGCCCAGGCAGAGCCTTGAGCTTGAAGCCCAGTAGGTCTGTGGCCCTCAGGGCCAGAGCAATGCTTTCAAGGCAGGGAAGCGGCCTGCAAGCTGAGTGGGAGTGGGGGAGGGGAGGGAGACAGCTGAAGCCGAGTCCAGAAGGGCGGCGATGGAAGAGCTGCAGCTGGGTCAGAGCCTGGAGGGAGGGCGGGGCCTTCACTGAGGACCCCCCCGCCCCCCGAGGCCAGCCCTAGGCCCCGGCGGTCGCGCATGCGCCCTTGGCCTGTGCGGTGTGTGGGGGCTTGAACCCAAGCCCGCAGGGCTCCCGGAGCGGCCAGAGAAAGAAGGGCCCATGGAGAGGTAGGCGAGGTGGGCAGGGGGCGCCACCTTACTCTCCTCAGCTCCCTGAGGGAGAGAGAGAGAGACAGAGACAGAGAGAGAGATCCCTGACCTCTGAGTCTCTGCCTCCACCGCTGGCTGGTGCCAACTCACGCGCCATCCCACTTCCAGCCATCACCCCCACGCCTGCCCCGGGGCCAGCCCCACCACAGAGAGGCCGGTTGGTTCCTGCTCACCTCTGTGCCGTCCCTTCCCGACCTGACCCCAGTGCAGGGGATAAGCTTCAGACAAGTCTTTCCATGTCCCTCTGCATGACAATAGACTTCCTCCCCTCTCCCATTCCACAGGCCCACCCACCCGGGACATCCACCTTTGTCATTAGCTCAGGAGAGGATGCAAGATGAGAATCTCTGCTATTGTGTGGGGAGACTCAGTTTCCCGGGTTTCCCCCATGGACACATGTTCTTCAGCTGGGTCTGATTTTCTCCAGACAAGCTGTCTTGGGAAGGATTTGGCCAGCCCTAAGAAGCTGAAGGGAAAGGGCGGAGGGGGGTTCTCTCTCTGCCCCCGACAGCCCCGAGCTGGGTCGGTCCCTCAGACCTGGCCAGGGGCAGCCCATCCCCCGGCGCCCTTCCCCGGGGCATCCAAGGGCAGGCTCGGCGCCAGCCCCACCCCGCTCGCCACTGCCCGACCATCGTCCTCCCTCGGGGGGCCTGGGCAGGACAGGGACCCGGCTGTGGGAGGCCTCCAGATCTCAGGCCTGGCACACCGTTTACCAGGCTGCTTCCTCCTCTGACGGGGGCCCAGCACACGCCCCAGGAGACTTGGCAGCCGCCCCCAGGGCTCTAGCCTCTGGAACTCGTCCCCTTGGAAGGGGCCTGGCCCAGGTGCCAGGTTCGGCTGGTCGGCCAGCCTCCTTTGGAGAAAGCAGGCGAGCCGAGCCAGGCTTGCAGTGGCCCTGGCGTGACACCTGCCACCTCAGGCAGAGGGCCTCCCGCGTGCCCTCCATGGCGGGTTTCTCCCCGGAGCCGTGGCCTGGGCACTAGGAAGGCCGGGCCTCCCCGACTCCCGGGAGGAGGGGCTAGCCCAGTTGCGCCCTGGCCCCCAAACCCTCTGGTGCCATCTGCCTGTCTCGGCACTTCTGACTCCACAGAGCCTTTCCTACATCTGGGCTGCCTGCCGTGGCAAAGTGCAGGCGTGGGGTGAGGCCATGGCTTTGTCTTTCCAGGAAAAAATGAGCCCCTGGCCGAAGCAGCAGGCCCAGGCAGAGCCTTGAGCTTGAAGCCCAGTAGGTCTGTGGCCCTCAGGGCCAGAGCAATGCTTTCAAGGCAGGGAAGCGGCCTGCAAGCTGAGTGGGAGTGGGGGAGGGGAGGGAGACAGCTGAAGCCGAGTCCAGAAGGGCGGCGATGGAAGAGCTGCAGCTGGGTCAGAGCCTGGAGGGAGGGCGGGGCCTTCACTGAGGACCCCCCCGCCCCCCGAGGCCAGCCCTAGGCCCCGGCGGTCGCGCATGCGCCCTTGGCCTGTGCGGTGTGTGGGGGCTTGAACCCAAGCCCGCAGGGCTCCCGGAGCGGCCAGAGAAAGAAGGGCCCATGGAGAGGTAGGCGAGGTGGGCAGGGGGCGCCACCTTACTCTCCTCAGCTCCCTGAGGGAGAGAGAGAGAGACAGAGACAGAGAGAGAGATCCCTGACCTCTGAGTCTCTGCCTCCACCGCTGGCTGGTGCCAACTCACGCGCCATCCCACTTCCAGCCATCACCCCCCACGCCTGCCCCGGGGCCAGCCCCACCACAGAGAGGCCGGTTGGTTCCTGCTCACCTCTGTGCCGACCCTTCCCGACCTGACCCCAGTGCAGGGGATAAGCTTCAGACAAGTCTTTCCATGTCCCTCTGCATGACAATAGACTTCCTCCCCTCTCCCATTCCACAGGCCCACCCACCCGGGACATCCACCTTTGTCATTAGCTCAGGAGAGGATGCAAGATGAGAATCTCTGCTATTGTGTGGGGAGACTCAGTTTCCCGGGTTTCCCCCATGGACACATGTTCTTCAGCTGGGTCTGATTTTCTCCAGACAAGCTGTCTTGGGAAGGATTTTGCCAGCCCTAAGAAGCTGAAGGGAAAGGGCGGAGGGGGGTTCTCTCTCTGCCCCCGACAGCCCCGAGCTGGGTCGGTCCCTCAGACCTGGCCAGGGGCAGCCCATCCCCCGGCGCCCTTCCCCGGGGCATCCAAGGGCAGGCTCGGCGCCAGCCCCACCCCGCTCGCCACTGCCCGACAATCGTCCTCCCTCGGGGGGCCTGGGCAGGACAGGGACCCGGCTGTGGGAGGCCTCCAGATCTCAGGCCTGGCACACCGTTTACCAGGCTGCTTCCTCCTCTGACGGGGGCCCAGCACACGCCCCAGGAGACTTGGCAGCCGCCCCCAGGGCTCTAGCCTCTGGAACTCGTCCCCTTGGAAGGGGCCTGGCCCAGGTGCCAGGTTCGGCTGGTCGGCCAGCCTCCTTTGGAGAAAGCAGGCGAGCCGAGCCAGGCTTGCAGTGGCCCTGGCGTGACACCTGCCACCTCAGGCAGAGGGCCTCCCGCGTGCCCTCCATGGCGGGTTTCTCCCCAGAGCCGTGGCCTGGGCACTAGGAAGGCCGGGCCTCCCCGACTCCCGGGAGGAGGGGCTAGCCCAGTTGCGCCCTGGCCCCCAAACCCTCTGGTGCCATCTGCCTGTCTCGGCACTTCTGACTCCACAGAGCCTTTCCTACATCTGGGCTGCCTGCCGTGGCAAAGTGCAGGCGTGGGGTGAGGCCATGGCTTTGTCTTTCCAGGAAAAAATGAGCCCCTGGCCGAAGCAGCAGGCCCAGGCAGAGCCTTGAGCTTGAAGCCCAGTAGGTCTGTGGCCCTCAGGGCCAGAGCAATGCTTTCAAGGCAGGGAAGCGGCCTGCAAGCTGAGTGGGAGTGGGGGAGGGGAGGGAGACAGCTGAAGCCGAGTCCAGAAGGGCGGCGATGGAAGAGCTGCAGCTGGGTCAGAGCCTGGAGGGAGGGCGGGGCCTTCACTGAGGACCCCCCCGCCCCCCGAGGCCAGCCCTAGGCCCCGGCGGTCGCGCATGCGCCCTTGGCCTGTGCGGTGTGTGGGGGCTTGAACCCAAGCCCGCAGGGCTCCCGGAGCGGCCAGAGAAAGAAGGGCCCATGGAGAGGTAGGCGAGGTGGGCAGGGGGCGCCACCTTACTCTCCTCAGCTCCCTGAGGGAGAGAGAGAGAGACAGAGACAGAGAGAGAGATCCCTGACCTCTGAGTCTCTGCCTCCACCGCTGGCTGGTGCCAACTCACGCGCCATCCCACTTCCAGCCATCACCCCCACGCCTGCCCCGGGGCCAGCCCCACCACAGAGAGGCCGGTTGGTTCCTGCTCACCTCTGTGCCGTCCCTTCCCGACCTGACCCCAGTGCAGGGGATAAGCTTCAGACAAGTCTTTCCATGTCCCTCTGCATGACAATAGACTTCCTCCCCTCTCCCATTCCACAGGCCCACCCACCCGGGACATCCACCTTTGTCATTAGCTCAGGAGAGGATGCAAGATGAGAATCTCTGCTATTGTGTGGGGAGACTCAGTTTCCCGGGTTTCCCCCATGGACACATGTTCTTCAGCTGGGTCTGATTTTCTCCAGACAAGCTGTCTTGGGAAGGATTTGGCCAGCCCTAAGAAGCTGAAGGGAAAGGGCGGAGGGGGGTTCTCTCTCTGCCCCCGACAGCCCCGAGCTGGGTCGGTCCCTCAGACCTGGCCAGGGGCAGCCCATCCCCCGGCGCCCTTCCCCGGGGCATCCAAGGGCAGGCTCGGCGCCAGCCCCACCCCGCTCGCCACTGCCCGACCATCGTCCTCCCTCGGGGGGCCTGGGCAGGACAGGGACCCGGCTGTGGGAGGCCTCCAGATCTCAGGCCTGGCACACCGTTTACCAGGCTGCTTCCTCCTCTGACGGGGGCCCAGCACACGCCCCAGGAGACTTGGCAGCCGCCCCCAGGGCTCTAGCCTCTGGAACTCGTCCCCTTGGAAGGGGCCTGGCCCAGGTGCCAGGTTCGGCTGGTCGGCCAGCCTCCTTTGGAGAAAGCAGGCGAGCCGAGCCAGGCTTGCAGTGGCCCTGGCGTGACACCTGCCACCTCAGGCAGAGGGCCTCCCGCGTGCCCTCCATGGCGGGTTTCTCCCCGGAGCCGTGGCCTGGGCACTAGGAAGGCCCGGCCTCCCCGACTCCCGGGAGGAGGGGCTAGCCCAGTTGCGCCCTGGCCCCCAAACCCTCTGGTGCCATCTGCCTGTCTCGGCACTTCTGACTCCACAGAGCCTTTCCTACATCTGGGCTGCCTGCCGTGGCAAAGTGCAGGCGTGGGGTGAGGCCATGGCTTTGTCTTTCCAGGAAAAAATGAGCCCCTGGCCGAAGCAGCAGGCCCAGGCAGAGCCTTGAGCTTGAAGCCCAGTAGGTCTGTGGCCCTCAGGGCCAGAGCAATGCTTTCAAGGCAGGGAAGCGGCCTGCAAGCTGAGTGGGAGTGGGGGAGGGGAGGGAGACAGCTGAAGCCGAGTCCAGAAGGGCGGCGATGGAAGAGCTGCAGCTGGGTCAGAGCCTGGAGGGAGGGCGGGGCCTTCACTGAGGACCCCCCCGCCCCCCGAGGCCAGCCCTAGGCCCCGGCGGTCGCGCATGCGCCCTTGGCCTGTGCGGTGTGTGGGGGCTTGAACCCAAGCCCGCAGGGCTCCCGGAGCGGCCAGAGAAAGAAGGGCCCATGGAGAGGTAGGCGAGGTGGGCAGGGGGCGCCACCTTACTCTCCTCAGCTCCCTGAGGGAGAGAGAGAGAGACAGAGACAGAGAGAGAGATCCCTGACCTCTGAGTCTCTGCCTCCACCGCTGGCTGGTGCCAACTCACGCGCCATCCCACTTCCAGCCATCACCCCCACGCCTGCCCCGGGGCCAGCCCCACCACAGAGAGGCCGGTTGGTTCCTGCTCACCTCTGTGCCGTCCCTTCCCGACCTGACCCCAGTGCAGGGGATAAGCTTCAGACAAGTCTTTCCATGTCCCTCTGCATGACAATAGACTTCCTCCCCTCTCCCATTCCACAGGCCCACCCACCCGGGACATCCACCTTTGTCATTAGCTCAGGAGAGGATGCAAGATGAGAATCTCTGCTATTGTGTGGGGAGACTCAGTTTCCCGGCTTTCCCCCATGGACACATGTTCTTCAGCTGGGTCTGATTTTCTCCAGACAAGCTGTCTTGGGAAGGATTTGGCCAGCCCTAAGAACCTCAAGGGAAAGGGCGGAGGGGGGTTCTCTCTCTGCCCCCGACAGCCCCGAGCTGGGTCGGTCCCTCAGACCTGGCCAGGGGCAGCCCATCCCCCGGCGCCCTTCCCCGGGGCATCCAAGGGCAGGCTCGGCGCCAGCCCCACCCCGCTCGCCACTGCCCGACCATCGTCCTCCCTCGGGGGGCCTGGGCAGGACAGGGACCCGGCTGTGGGAGGCCTCCAGATCTCAGGCCTGGCACACCGTTTACCAGGCTGCTTCCTCCTCTGACGGGGGCCCAGCACACGCCCCAGGAGACTTGGCAGCCGCCCCCAGGGCTCTAGCCTCTGGAACTCGTCCCCTTGGAAGGGGCCTGGCCCAGGTGCCAGGTTCGGCTGGTCGGCCAGCCTCCTTTGGAGAAAGCAGGCGAGCCGAGCCAGGCTTGCAGTGGCCCTGGCGTGACACCTGCCACCTCAGGCAGAGGGCCTCCCGCGTGCCCTCCATGGCGGGTTTCTCCCCGGAGCCGTGGCCTGGGCACTAGGAAGGCCGGGCCTCCCCGACTCCCGGGAGGAGGGGCTAGCCCAGTTGCGCCCTGGCCCCCAAACCCTCTGGTGCCATCTGCCTGTCTCGGCACTTCTGACTCCACAGAGCCTTTCCTACATCTGGGCTGCCTGCCGTGGCAAAGTGCAGGCGTGGGGTGAGGCCATGGCTTTGTCTTTCCAGGAAAAAATGAGCCCCTGGCCGAAGCAGCAGGCCCAGGCAGAGCCTTGAGCTTGAAGCCCAGTAGGTCTGTGGCCCTCAGGGCCAGAGCAATGCTTTCAAGGCAGGGAAGCGGCCTGCAAGCTGAGTGGGAGTGGGGGAGGGGAGGGAGACAGCTGAAGCCGAGTCCAGAAGGGCGGCGATGGAAGAGCTGCAGCTGGGTCAGAGCCTGGAGGGAGGGCGGGGCCTTCACTGAGGACCCCCCCGCCCCCCGAGGCCAGCCCTAGGCCCCGGCGGTCGCGCATGCGCCCTTGGCCTGTGCGGTGTGTGGGGGCTTGAACCCAAGCCCGCAGGGCTCCCGGAGCGGCCAGAGAAAGAAGGGCCCATGGAGAGGTAGGCGAGGTGGGCAGGGGGCGCCACCTTACTCTCCTCAGCTCCCTGAGGGAGAGAGAGAGAGACAGAGACAGAGAGAGAGATCCCTGACCTCTGAGTCTCTGCCTCCACCGCTGGCTGGTGCCAACTCACGCGCCATCCCACTTCCAGCCATCACCCCCACGCCTGCCCCGGGGCCAGCCCCACCACAGAGAGGCCGGTTGGTTCCTGCTCACCTCTGTGCCGTCCCTTCCCGACCTGACCCCAGTGCAGGGGATAAGCTTCAGACAAGTCTTTCCATGTCCCTCTGCATGACAATAGACTTCCTCCCCTCTCCCATTCCACAGGCCCACCCACCCGGGACATCCACCTTTGTCATTAGCTCAGGAGAGGATGCAAGATGAGAATCTCTGCTATTGTGTGGGGAGACTCAGTTTCCCGGGTTTCCCCCATGGACACATGTTCTTCAGCTGGGTCTGATTTTCTCCAGTCAAGCTGTCTTGGGAAGGATTTGGCCAGCCCTAAGAAGCTGAAGGGAAAGGGCGGAGGGGGGTTCTCTCTCTGCCCCCGACAGCCCCGAGCTGGGTCGGTCCCTCAGACCTGGCCAGGGGCAGCCCATCCCCCGGCGCCCTTCCCCGGGGCATCCAAGGGCAGGCTCGGCGCCAGCCCCACCCCGCTCGCCACTGCCCGACCATCGTCCTCCCTCGGGGGGCCTGGGCAGGACAGGGACCCGGCTGTGGGAGGCCTCCAGATCTCAGGCCTGGCACACCGTTTACCAGGCTGCTTCCTCCTCTGACGGGGGCCCAGCACACGCCCCAGGAGACTTGGCAGCCGCCCCCAGGGCTCTAGCCTCTGGAACTCGTCCCCTTGGAAGGGGCCTGGCCCAGGTGCCAGGTTCGGCTGGTCGGCCAGCCTCCTTTGGAGAAAGCAGGCGAGCCGAGCCAGGCTTGCAGTGGCCCTGGCGTGACACCTGCCACCTCAGGCAGAGGGCCTCCCGCGTGCCCTCCATGGCGGGTTTCTCCCCGGAGCCGTGGCCTGGGCACTAGGAAGGCCGGGCCTCCCCGACTCCCGGGAGGAGGGGCTAGCCCAGTTGCGCCCTGGCCCCCAAACCCTCTGGTGCCATCTGCCTGTCTCGGCACTTCTGACTCCACAGAGCCTTTCCTACATCTGGGCTGCCTGCCGTGGCAAAGTGCAGGCGTGGGGTGAGGCCATGGCTTTGTCTTTCCAGGAAAAAATGAGCCCCTGGCCGAAGCAGCAGGCCCAGGCAGAGCCTTGAGCTTGAAGCCCAGTAGGTCTGTGGCCCTCAGGGCCAGAGCAATGCTTTCAAGGCAGGGAAGCGGCCTGCAAGCTGAGTGGGAGTGGGGGAGGGGAGGGAGACAGCTGAAGCCGAGTCCAGAAGGGCGGCGATGGAAGAGCTGCAGCTGGGTCAGAGCCTGGAGGGAGGGCGGGGCCTTCACTGAGGACCCCCCCGCCCCCCGAGGCCAGCCCTAGGCCCCGGCGGTCGCGCATGCGCCCTTGGCCTGTGCGGTGTGTGGGGGCTTGAACCCAAGCCCGCAGGGCTCCCGGAGCGGCCAGAGAAAGAAGGGCCCATGGAGAGGTAGGCGAGGTGGGCAGGGGGCGCCACCTTACTCTCCTCAGCTCCCTGAGGGAGAGAGAGAGAGACAGAGACAGAGAGAGAGATCCCTGACCTCTGAGTCTCTGCCTCCACCGCTGGCTGGTGCCAACTCACGCGCCATCCCACTTCCAGCCATCACCCCCACGCCTGCCCCGGGGCCAGCCCCACCACAGAGAGGCCGGTTGGTTCCTGCTCACCTCTGTGCCGTCCCTTCCCGACCTGACCCCAGTGCAGGGGATAAGCTTCAGACAAGTCTTTCCATGTCCCTCTGCATGACAATAGACTTCCTCCCCTCTCCCATTCCACAGGCCCACCCACCCGGGACATCCACCTTTGTCATTAGCTCAGGAGAGGATGCAAGATGAGAATCTCTGCTATTGTGTGGGGAGACTCAGTTTCCCGGGTTTCCCCCATGGACACATGTTCTTCAGCTGGGTCTGATTTTCTCCAGTCAAGCTGTCTTGGGAAGGATTTGGCCAGCCCTAAGAAGCTGAAGGGAAAGGGCGGAGGGGGGTTCTCTCTCTGCCCCCGACAGCCCCGAGCTGGGTCGGTCCCTCAGACCTGGCCAGGGGCAGCCCATCCCCCGGCGCCCTTCCCCGGGGCATCCAAGGGCAGGCTCGGCGCCAGCCCCACCCCGCTCGCCACTGCCCGACCATCGTCCTCCCTCGGGGGGCCTGGGCAGGACAGGGACCCGGCTGTGGGAGGCCTCCAGATCTCAGGCCTGGCACACCGTTTACCAGGCTGCTTCCTCCTCTGACGGGGGCCCAGCACACGCCCCAGGAGACTTGGCAGCCGCCCCCAGGGCTCTAGCCTCTGGAACTCGTCCCCTTGGAAGGGGCCTGGCCCAGGTGCCAGGTTCGGCTGGTCGGCCAGCCTCCTTTGGAGAAAGCAGGCGAGCCGAGCCAGGCTTGCAGTGGCCCTGGCGTGACACCTGCCACCTCAGGCAGAGGGCCTCCCGCGTGCCCTCCATGGCGGGTTTCTCCCCGGAGCCGTGGCCTGGGCACTAGGAAGGCCGGGCCTCCCCGACTCCCGGGAGGAGGGGCTAGCCCAGTTGCGCCCTGGCCCCCAAACCCTCTGGTGCCATCTGCCTGTCTCGGCACTTCTGACTCCACAGAGCCTTTCCTACATCTGGGCTGCCTGCCGTGGCAAAGTGCAGGCGTGGGGTGAGGCCATGGCTTTGTCTTTCCAGGAAAAAATGAGCCCCTGGCCGAAGCAGCAGGCCCAGGCAGAGCCTTGAGCTTGAAGCCCAGTAGGTCTGTGGCCCTCAGGGCCAGAGCAATGCTTTCAAGGCAGGGAAGCGGCCTGCAAGCTGAGTGGGAGTGGGGGAGGGGAGGGAGACAGCTGAAGCCGAGTCCAGAAGGGCGGCGATGGAAGAGCTGCAGCTGGGTCAGAGCCTGGAGGGAGGGCGGGGCCTTCACTGAGGACCCCCCCGCCCCCCGAGGCCAGCCCTAGGCCCCGGCGGTCGCGCATGCGCCCTTGGCCTGTGCGGTGTGTGGGGGCTTGAACCCAAGCCCGCAGGGCTCCCGGAGCGGCCAGAGAAAGAAGGGCCCATGGAGAGGTAGGCGAGGTGGGCAGGGGGCGCCACCTTACTCTCCTCAGCTCCCTGAGGGAGAGAGAGAGAGACAGAGACAGAGAGAGAGATCCCTGACCTCTGAGTCTCTGCCTCCACCGCTGGCTGGTGCCAACTCACGCGCCATCCCACTTCCAGCCATCACCCCCACGCCTGCCCCGGGGCCAGCCCCACCACAGAGAGGCCGGTTGGTTCCTGCTCACCTCTGTGCCGTCCCTTCCCGACCTGACCCCAGTGCAGGGGATAAGCTTCAGACAAGTCTTTCCATGTCCCTCTGCATGACAATAGACTTCCTCCCCTCTCCCATTCCACAGGCCCACCCACCCGGGACATCCACCTTTGTCATTAGCTCAGGAGAGGATGCAAGATGAGAATCTCTGCTATTGTGTGGGGAGACTCAGTTTCCCGGGTTTCCCCCATGGACACATGTTCTTCAGCTGGGTCTGATTTTCTCCAGACAAGCTGTCTTGGGAAGGATTTGGCCAGCCCTAAGAACCTCAAGGGAAAGGGCGGAGGGGGGTTCTCTCTCTGCCCCCGACAGCCCCGAGCTGGGTCGGTCCCTCAGACCTGGCCAGGGGCAGCCCATCCCCCGGCGCCCTTCCCTGGGGCATCCAAGGGCAGGCTCGGCGCCAGCCCCACCCCGCTCGCCACTGCCCGACCATCGTCCTCCCTCGGGGGGCCTGGGCAGGACAGGGACCCGGCTGTGGGAGGCCTCCAGATCTCAGGCCTGGCACACCGTTTACCAGGCTGCTTCCTCCTCTGACGGGGGCCCAGCACACGCCCCAGGAGACTTGGCAGCCGCCCCCAGGGCTCTAGCCTCTGGAACTCGTCCCCTTGGAAGGGGCCTGGCCCAGGTGCCAGGTTCGGCTGGTCGGCCAGCCTCCTTTGGAGAAAGCAGGCGAGCCGAGCCAGGCTTGCAGTGGCCCTGGCGTGACACCTGCCACCTCAGGCAGAGGGCCTCCCGCGTGCCCTCCATGGCGGGTTTCTCCCCGGAGCCGTGGCCTGGGCACTAGGAAGGCCGGGCCTCCCCGACTCCCGGGAGGAGGGGCTAGCCCAGTTGCGCCCTGGCCCCCAAACCCTCTGGTGCCATCTGCCTGTCTCGGCACTTCTGACTCCACAGAGCCTTTCCTACATCTGGGCTGCCTGCCGTGGCAAAGTGCAGGCGTGGGGTGAGGCCATGGCTTTGTCTTTCCAGGAAAAAATGAGCCCCTGGCCGAAGCAGCAGGCCCAGGCAGAGCCTTGAGCTTGAAGCCCAGTAGGTCTGTGGCCCTCAGGGCCAGAGCAATGCTTTCAAGGCAGGGAAGCGGCCTGCAAGCTGAGTGGGAGTGGGGGAGGGGAGGGAGACAGCTGAAGCTGAGTCCAGAAGGGCGGCGATGGAAGAGCTGCAGCTGGGTCAGAGCCTGGAGGGAGGGCGGGGCCTTCACTGAGGACCCCCCCGCCCCCCGAGGCCAGCCCTAGGCCCCGGCGGTCGCGCATGCGCCCTTGGCCTGTGCGGTGTGTGGGGGCTTGAACCCAAGCCCGCAGGGCTCCCGGAGCGGCCAGAGAAAGAAGGGCCCATGGAGAGGTAGGCGAGGTGGGCAGGGGGCGCCACCTTACTCTCCTCAGCTCCCTGAGGGAGAGAGAGAGAGACAGAGACAGAGAGAGAGATCCCTGACCTCTGAGTCTCTGCCTCCACCGCTGGCTGGTGCCAACTCACGCGCCATCCCACTTCCAGCCATCACCCCCACGCCTGCCCCGGGGCCAGCCCCACCACAGAGAGGCCGGTTGGTTCCTGCTCACCTCTGTGCCGTCCCTTCCCGACCTGACCCCAGTGCAGGGGATAAGCTTCAGACAAGTCTTTCCATGTCCCTCTGCATGACAATAGACTTCCTCCCCTCTCCCATTCCACAGGCCCACCCACCCGGGACATCCACCTTTGTCATTAGCTCAGGAGAGGATGCAAGATGAGAATCTCTGCTATTGTGTGGGGAGACTCAGTTTCCCGGGTTTCCCCCATGGACACATGTTCTTCAGCTGGGTCTGATTTTCTCCAGACAAGCTGTCTTGGGAAGGATTTTGCCAGCCCTAAGAAGCTGAAGGGAAAGGGCGGAGGGGGGTTCTCTCTCTGCCCCCGACAGCCCCGAGCTGGGTCGGTCCCTCAGACCTGGCCAGGGGCAGCCCATCCCCCGGCGCCCTTCCCCGGGGCATCCAAGGGCAGGCTCGGCGCCAGCCCCACCCCGCTCGCCACTGCCCGACAATCGTCCTCCCTCGGGGGGCCTGGGCAGGACAGGGACCCGGCTGTGGGAGGCCTCCAGATCTCAGGCCTGGCACACCGTTTACCAGGCTGCTTCCTCCTCTGACGGGGGCCCAGCACACGCCCCAGGAGACTTGGCAGCCGCCCCCAGGGCTCTAGCCTCTGGAACTCGTCCCCTTGGAAGGGGCCTGGCCCAGGTGCCAGGTTCGGCTGGTCGGCCAGCCTCCTTTGGAGAAAGCAGGCGAGCCGAGCCAGGCTTGCAGTGGCCCTGGCGTGACACCTGCCACCTCAGGCAGAGGGCCTCCCGCGTGCCCTCCATGGCGGGTTTCTCCCCAGAGCCGTGGCCTGGGCACTAGGAAGGCCGGGCCTCCCCGACTCCCGGGAGGAGGGGCTAGCCCAGTTGCGCCCTGGCCCCCAAACCCTCTGGTGCCATCTGCCTGTCTCGGCACTTCTGACTCCACAGAGCCTTTCCTACATCTGGGCTGCCTGCCGTGGCAAAGTGCAGGCGTGGGGTGAGGCCATGGCTTTGTCTTTCCAGGAAAAAATGAGCCCCTGGCCGAAGCAGCAGGCCCAGGCAGAGCCTTGAGCTTGAAGCCCAGTAGGTCTGTGGCCCTCAGGGCCAGAGCAATGCTTTCAAGGCAGGGAAGCGGCCTGCAAGCTGAGTGGGAGTGGGGGAGGGGAGGGAGACAGCTGAAGCCGAGTCCAGAAGGGCGGCGATGGAAGAGCTGCAGCTGGGTCAGAGCCTGGAGGGAGGGCGGGGCCTTCACTGAGGACCCCCCCGCCCCCCGAGGCCAGCCCTAGGCCCCGGCGGTCGCGCATGCGCCCTTGGCCTGTGCGGTGTGTGGGGGCTTGAACCCAAGCCCGCAGGGCTCCCGGAGCGGCCAGAGAAAGAAGGGCCCATGGAGAGGTAGGCGAGGTGGGCAGGGGGCGCCACCTTACTCTCCTCAGCTCCCTGAGGGAGAGAGAGAGAGACAGAGACAGAGAGAGAGATCCCTGACCTCTGAGTCTCTGCCTCCACCGCTGGCTGGTGCCAACTCACGCGCCATCCCACTTCCAGCCATCACCCCCACGCCTGCCCCGGGGCCAGCCCCACCACAGAGAGGCCGGTTGGTTCCTGCTCACCTCTGTGCCGTCCCTTCCCGACCTGACCCCAGTGCAGGGGATAAGCTTCAGACAAGTCTTTCCATGTCCCTCTGCATGACAATAGACTTCCTCCCCTCTCCCATTCCACAGGCCCACCCACCCGGGACATCCACCTTTGTCATTAGCTCAGGAGAGGATGCAAGATGAGAATCTCTGCTATTGTGTGGGGAGACTCAGTTTCCCGGGTTTCCCCCATGGACACATGTTCTTCAGCTGGGTCTGATTTTCTCCAGACAAGCTGTCTTGGGAAGGATTTGGCCAGCCCTAAGAAGCTGAAGGGAAAGGGCGGAGGGGGGTTCTCTCTCTGCCCCCGACAGCCCCGAGCTGGGTCGGTCCCTCAGACCTGGCCAGGGGCAGCACATCCCCCGGCGCCCTTCCCCGGGGCATCCAAGGGCAGGCTCGGCGCCAGCCCCACCCCGCTCGCCACTGCCCGACCATCGTCCTCCCTCGGGGGGCCTGGGCAGGACAGGGACCCGGCTGTGGGAGGCCTCCAGATCTCAGGCCTGGCACACCGTTTACCAGGCTGCTTCCTCCTCTGACGGGGGCCCAGCACACGCCCCAGGAGACTTGGCAGCCGCCCCCAGGGCTCTAGCCTCTGGAACTCGTCCCCTTGGAAGGGGCCTGGCCCAGGTGCCAGGTTCGGCTGGTCGGCCAGCCTCCTTTGGAGAAAGCAGGCGAGCCGAGCCAGGCTTGCAGTGGCCCTGGCGTGACACCTGCCACCTCAGGCAGAGGGCCTCCCGCGTGCCCTCCATGGCGGGTTTCTCCCCGGAGCCGTGGCCTGGGCACTAGGAAGGCCGGGCCTCCCCGACTCCCGGGAGGAGGGGCTAGCCCAGTTGCGCCCTGGCCCCCAAACCCTCTGGTGCCATCTGCCTGTCTCGGCACTTCTGACTCCACAGAGCCTTTCCTACATCTGGGCTGCCTGCCGTGGCAAAGTGCAGGCGTGGGGTGAGGCCATGGCTTTGTCTTTCCAGGAAAAAATGAGCCCCTGGCCGAAGCAGCAGGCCCAGGCAGAGCCTTGAGCTTGAAGCCCAGTAGGTCTGTGGCCCTCAGGGCCAGAGCGATGCTTTCAAGGCAGGGAAGCGGCCTGCAAGCTGAGTGGGAGTGGGGGAGGGGAGGGAGACAGCTGAAGCCGAGTCCAGAAGGGCGGCGATGGAAGAGCTGCAGCTGGGTCAGAGCCTGGAGGGAGGGCGGGGCCTTCACTGAGGACCCCCCCGCCCCCCGAGGCCAGCCCTAGGCCCCGGCGGTCGCGCATGCGCCCTTGGCCTGTGCGGTGTGTGGGGGCTTGAACCCAAGCCCGCAGGGCTCCCGGAGCGGCCAGAGAAAGAAGGGCCCATGGAGAGGTAGGCGAGGTGGGCAGGGGGCGCCACCTTACTCTCCTCAGCTCCCTGAGGGAGAGAGAGAGAGACAGAGACAGAGAGAGAGATCCCTGACCTCTGAGTCTCTGCCTCCACCGCTGGCTGGTGCCAACTCACGCGCCATCCCACTTCCAGCCATCACCCCCACGCCTGCCCCGGGGCCAGCCCCACCACAGAGAGGCCGGTTGGTTCCTGCTCACCTCTGTGCCGTCCCTTCCCGACCTGACCCCAGTGCAGGGGATAAGCTTCAGACAAGTCTTTCCATGTCCCTCTGCATGACAATAGACTTCCTCCCCTCTCCCATTCCACAGGCCCACCCACCCGGGACATCCACCTTTGTCATTAGCTCAGGAGAGGATGCAAGATGAGAATCTCTGCTATTGTGTGGGGAGACTCAGTTTCCCGGGTTTCCCCCATGGACACATGTTCTTCAGCTGGGTCTGATTTTCTCCAGACAAGCTGTCTTGGGAAGGATTTGGCCAGCCCTAAGAACCTCAAGGGAAAGGGCGGAGGGGGGTTCTCTCTCTGCCCCCGACAGCCCCGAGCTGGGTCGGTCCCTCAGACCTGGCCAGGGGCAGCCCATCCCCCGGCGCCCTTCCCCGGGGCATCCAAGGGCAGGCTCGGCGCCAGCCCCACCCCGCTCGCCACTGCCCGACCATCGTCCTCCCTCGGGGGGCCTGGGCAGGACAGGGACCCGGCTGTGGGAGGCCTCCAGATCTCAGGCCTGGCACACCGTTTACCAGGCTGCTTCCTCCTCTGACGGGGGCCCAGCACACGCCCCAGGAGACTTGGCAGCCGCCCCCAGGGCTCTAGCCTCTGGAACTCGTCCCCTTGGAAGGGGCCTGGCCCAGGTGCCAGGTTCGGCTGGTCGGCCAGCCTCCTTTGGAGAAAGCAGGCGAGCCGAGCCAGGCTTGCAGTGGCCCTGGCGTGACACCTGCCACCTCAGGCAGAGGGCCTCCCGCGTGCCCTCCATGGCGGGTTTCTCCCCGGAGCCGTGGCCTGGGCACTAGGAAGGCCGGGCCTCCCCGACTCCCGGGAGGAGGGGCTAGCCCAGTTGCGCCCTGGCCCCCAAACCCTCTGGTGCCATCTGCCTGTCTCGGCACTTCTGACTCCACAGAGCCTTTCCTACATCTGGGCTGCCTGCCGTGGCAAAGTGCAGGCGTGGGGTGAGGCCATGGCTTTGTCTTTCCAGGAAAAAATGAGCCCCTGGCCGAAGCAGCAGGCCCAGGCAGAGCCTTGAGCTTGAAGCCCAGTAGGTCTGTGGCCCTCAGGGCCAGAGCAATGCTTTCAAGGCAGGGAAGCGGCCTGCAAGCTGAGTGGGAGTGGGGGAGGGGAGGGAGACAGCTGAAGCCGAGTCCAGAAGGGCGGCGATGGAAGAGCTGCAGCTGGGTCAGAGCCTGGAGGGAGGGCGGGGCCTTCACTGAGGACCCCCCCGCCCCCCGAGGCCAGCCCTAGGCCCCGGCGGTCGCGCATGCGCCCTTGGCCTGTGCGGTGTGTGGGGGCTTGAACCCAAGCCCGCAGGGCTCCCGGAGCGGCCAGAGAAAGAAGGGCCCATGGAGAGGTAGGCGAGGTGGGCAGGGGGCGCCACCTTACTCTCCTCAGCTCCCTGAGGGAGAGAGAGAGAGACAGAGACAGAGAGAGAGATCCCTGACCTCTGAGTCTCTGCCTCCACCGCTGGCTGGTGCCAACTCACGCGCCATCCCACTTCCAGCCATCACCCCCACGCCTGCCCCGGGGCCAGCCCCACCACAGAGAGGCCGGTTGGTTCCTGCTCACCTCTGTGCCGTCCCTTCCCGACCTGACCCCAGTGCAGGGGATAAGCTTCAGACAAGTCTTTCCATGTCCCTCTGCATGACAATAGACTTCCTCCCCTCTCCCATTCCACAGGCCCACCCACCCGGGACATCCACCTTTGTCATTAGCTCAGGAGAGGATGCAAGATGAGAATCTCTGCTATTGTGTGGGGAGACTCAGTTTCCCGGGTTTCCCCCATGGACACATGTTCTTCAGCTGGGTCTGATTTTCTCCAGTCAAGCTGTCTTGGGAAGGATTTGGCCAGCCCTAAGAAGCTGAAGGGAAAGGGCGGAGGGGGGTTCTCTCTCTGCCCCCGACAGCCCCGAGCTGGGTCGGTCCCTCAGACCTGGCCAGGGGCAGCCCATCCCCCGGCGCCCTTCCCCGGGGCATCCAAGGGCAGGCTCGGCGCCAGCCCCACCCCGCTCGCCACTGCCCGACCATCGTCCTCCCTCGGGGGGCCTGGGCAGGACAGGGACCCGGCTGTGGGAGGCCTCCAGATCTCAGGCCTGGCACACCGTTTACCAGGCTGCTTCCTCCTCTGACGGGGGCCCAGCACACGCCCCAGGAGACTTGGCAGCCGCCCCCAGGGCTCTAGCCTCTGGAACTCGTCCCCTTGGAAGGGGCCTGGCCCAGGTGCCAGGTTCGGCTGGTCGGCCAGCCTCCTTTGGAGAAAGCAGGCGAGCCGAGCCAGGCTTGCAGTGGCCCTGGCGTGACACCTGCCACCTCAGGCAGAGGGCCTCCCGCGTGCCCTCCATGGCGGGTTTCTCCCCGGAGCCGTGGCCTGGGCACTAGGAAGGCCGGGCCTCCCCGACTCCCGGGAGGAGGGGCTAGCCCAGTTGCGCCCTGGCCCCCAAACCCTCTGGTGCCATCTGCCTGTCTCGGCACTTCTGACTCCACAGAGCCTTTCCTACATCTGGGCTGCCTGCCGTGGCAAAGTGCAGGCGTGGGGTGAGGCCATGGCTTTGTCTTTCCAGGAAAAAATGAGCCCCTGGCCGAAGCAGCAGGCCCAGGCAGAGCCTTGAGCTTGAAGCCCAGTAGGTCTGTGGCCCTCAGGGCCAGAGCAATGCTTTCAAGGCAGGGAAGCGGCCTGCAAGCTGAGTGGGAGTGGGGGAGGGGAGGGAGACAGCTGAAGCCGAGTCCAGAAGGGCGGCGATGGAAGAGCTGCAGCTGGGTCAGAGCCTGGAGGGAGGGCGGGGCCTTCACTGAGGACCCCCCCGCCCCCCGAGGCCAGCCCTAGGCCCCGGCGGTCGCGCATGCGCCCTTGGCATGTGCGGTGTGTGGGGGCTTGAACCCAAGCCCGCAGGGCTCCCGGAGCGGCCAGAGAAAGAAGGGCCCATGGAGAGGTAGGCGAGGTGGGCAGGGGGCGCCACCTTACTCTCCTCAGCTCCCTGAGGGAGAGAGAGAGAGACAGAGACAGAGAGAGAGATCCCTGACCTCTGAGTCTCTGCCTCCACCGCTGGCTGGTGCCAACTCACGCGCCATCCCACTTCCAGCCATCACCCCCACGCCTGCCCCGGGGCCAGCCCCACCACAGAGAGGCCGGTTGGTTCCTGCTCACCTCTGTGCCGTCCCTTCCCGACCTGACCCCAGTGCAGGGGATAAGCTTCAGACAAGTCTTTCCATGTCCCTCTGCATGACAATAGACTTCCTCCCCTCTCCCATTCCACAGGCCCACCCACCCGGGACATCCACCTTTGTCATTAGCTCAGGAGAGGATGCAAGATGAGAATCTCTGCTATTGTGTGGGGAGACTCAGTTTCCCGGGTTTCCCCCATGGACACATGTTCTTCAGCTGGGTCTGATTTTCTCCAGACAAGCTGTCTTGGGAAGGATTTGGCCAGCCCTAAGAACCTCAAGGGAAAGGGCGGAGGGGGGTTCTCTCTCTGCCCCCGACAGCCCCGAGCTGGGTCGGTCCCTCAGACCTGGCCAGGGGCAGCCCATCCCCCGGCGCCCTTCCCTGGGGCATCCAAGGGCAGGCTCGGCGCCAGCCCCACCCCGCTCGCCACTGCCCGACCATCGTCCTCCCTCGGGGGGCCTGGGCAGGACAGGGACCCGGCTGTGGGAGGCCTCCAGATCTCAGGCCTGGCACACCGTTTACCAGGCTGCTTCCTCCTCTGACGGGGGCCCAGCACACGCCCCAGGAGACTTGGCAGCCGCCCCCAGGGCTCTAGCCTCTGGAACTCGTCCCCTTGGAAGGGGCCTGGCCCAGGTGCCAGGTTCGGCTGGTCGGCCAGCCTCCTTTGGAGAAAGCAGGCGAGCCGAGCCAGGCTTGCAGTGGCCCTGGCGTGACACCTGCCACCTCAGGCAGAGGGCCTCCCGCGTGCCCTCCATGGCGGGTTTCTCCCCGGAGCCGTGGCCTGGGCACTAGGAAGGCCGGGCCTCCCCGACTCCCGGGAGGAGGGGCTAGCCCAGTTGCGCCCTGGCCCCCAAACCCTCTGGTGCCATCTGCCTGTCTCGGCACTTCTGACTCCACAGAGCCTTTCCTACATCTGGGCTGCCTGCCGTGGCAAAGTGCAGGCGTGGGGTGAGGCCATGGCTTTGTCTTTCCAGGAAAAAATGAGCCCCTGGCCGAAGCAGCAGGCCCAGGCAGAGCCTTGAGCTTGAAGCCCAGTAGGTCTGTGGCCCTCAGGGCCAGAGCAATGCTTTCAAGGCAGGGAAGCGGCCTGCAAGCTGAGTGGGAGTGGGGGAGGGGAGGGAGACAGCTGAAGCTGAGTCCAGAAGGGCGGCGATGGAAGAGCTGCAGCTGGGTCAGAGCCTGGAGGGAGGGCGGGGCCTTCACTGAGGACCCCCCCGCCCCCCGAGGCCAGCCCTAGGCCCCGGCGGTCGCGCATGCGCCCTTGGCCTGTGCGGTGTGTGGGGGCTTGAACCCAAGCCCGCAGGGCTCCCGGAGCGGCCAGAGAAAGAAGGGCCCATGGAGAGGTAGGCGAGGTGGGCAGGGGGCGCCACCTTACTCTCCTCAGCTCCCTGAGGGAGAGAGAGAGAGACAGAGACAGAGAGAGAGATCCCTGACCTCTGAGTCTCTGCCTCCACCGCTGGCTGGTGCCAACTCACGCGCCATCCCACTTCCAGCCATCACCCCCACGCCTGCCCCGGGGCCAGCCCCACCACAGAGAGGCCGGTTGGTTCCTGCTCACCTCTGTGCCGTCCCTTCCCGACCTGACCCCAGTGCAGGGGATAAGCTTCAGACAAGTCTTTCCATGTCCCTCTGCATGACAATAGACTTCCTCCCCTCTCCCATTCCACAGGCCCACCCACCCGGGACATCCACCTTTGTCATTAGCTCAGGAGAGGATGCAAGATGAGAATCTCTGCTATTGTGTGGGGAGACTCAGTTTCCCGGGTTTCCCCCATGGACACATGTTCTTCAGCTGGGTCTGATTTTCTCCAGTCAAGCTGTCTTGGGAAGGATTTGGCCAGCCCTAAGAAGCTGAAGGGAAAGGGCGGAGGGGGGTTCTCTCTCTGCCCCCGACAGCCCCGAGCTGGGTCGGTCCCTCAGACCTGGCCAGGGGCAGCCCATCCCCCGGCGCCCTTCCCCGGGGCATCCAAGGGCAGGCTCGGCGCCAGCCCCACCCCGCTCCCCACTGCCCGACCATCGTCCTCCCTCGGGGGGCCTGGGCAGGACAGGGACCCGGCTGTGGGAGGCCTCCAGATCTCAGGCCTGGCACACCGTTTACCAGGCTGCTTCCTCCTCTGACGGGGGCCCAGCACACGCCCCAGGAGACTTGGCAGCCGCCCCCAGGGCTCTAGCCTCTGGAACTCGTCCCCTTGGAAGGGGCCTGGCCCAGGTGCCAGGTTCGGCTGGTCGGCCAGCCTCCTTTGGAGAAAGCAGGCGAGCCGAGCCAGGCTTGCAGTGGCCCTGGCGTGACACCTGCCACCTCAGGCAGAGGGCCTCCCGCGTGCCCTCCATGGCGGGTTTCTCCCCGGAGCCGTGGCCTGGGCACTAGGAAGGCCGGGCCTCCCCGACTCCCGGGAGGAGGGGCTAGCCCAGTTGCGCCCTGGCCCCCAAACCCTCTGGTGCCATCTGCCTGTCTCGGCACTTCTGACTCCACAGAGCCTTTCCTACATCTGGGCTGCCTGCCGTGGCAAAGTGCAGGCGTGGGGTGAGGCCATGGCTTTGTCTTTCCAGGAAAAAATGAGCCCCTGGCCGAAGCAGCAGGCCCAGGCAGAGCCTTGAGCTTGAAGCCCAGTAGGTCTGTGGCCCTCAGGGCCAGAGCAATGCTTTCAAGGCAGGGAAGCGGCCTGCAAGCTGAGTGGGAGTGGGGGAGGGGAGGGAGACAGCTGAAGCCGAGTCCAGAAGGGCGGCGATGGAAGAGCTGCAGCTGGGTCAGAGCCTGGAGGGAGGGCGGGGCCTTCACTGAGGACCCCCCCGCCCCCCGAGGCCAGCCCTAGGCCCCGGCGGTCGCGCATGCGCCCTTGGCCTGTGCGGTGTGTGGGGGCTTGAACCCAAGCCCGCAGGGCTCCCGGAGCGGCCAGAGAAAGAAG
The DNA here is from genome assembly GCF_020826845.1 of Diceros bicornis minor. Taxonomy (NCBI): domain Eukaryota; kingdom Metazoa; phylum Chordata; class Mammalia; order Perissodactyla; family Rhinocerotidae; genus Diceros; species Diceros bicornis. The sequence continues at coordinate 22,325 of NW_026691577.1, forward strand.
GGCCCATGGAGAGGTAGGCGAGGTGGGCAGGGGGCGCCACCTTACTCTCCTCAGCTCCCTGAGGGAGAGAGAGAGAGACAGAGACAGAGAGAGAGATCCCTGACCTCTGAGTCTCTGCCTCCACCGCTGGCTGGTGCCAACTCACGCGCCATCCCACTTCCAGCCATCACCCCCACGCCTGCCCCGGGGCCAGCCCCACCACAGAGAGGCCGGTTGGTTCCTGCTCACCTCTGTGCCGTCCCTTCCCGACCTGACCCCAGTGCAGGGGATAAGCTTCAGACAAGTCTTTCCATGTCCCTCTGCATGACAATAGACTTCCTCCCCTCTCCCATTCCACAGGCCCACCCACCCGGGACATCCACCTTTGTCATTAGCTCAGGAGAGGATGCAAGATGAGAATCTCTGCTATTGTGTGGGGAGACTCAGTTTCCCGGGTTTCCCCCATGGACACATGTTCTTCAGCTGGGTCTGATTTTCTCCAGACAAGCTGTCTTGGGAAGGATTTGGCCAGCCCTAAGAAGCTGAAGGGAAAGGGCGGAGGGGGGTTCTCTCTCTGCCCCCGACAGCCCCGAGCTGGGTCGGTCCCTCAGACCTGGCCAGGGGCAGCCCATCCCCCGGCGCCCTTCCCCGGGGCATCCAAGGGCAGGCTCGGCGCCAGCCCCACCCCGCTCGCCACTGCCCGACCATCGTCCTCCCTCGGGGGGCCTGGGCAGGACAGGGACCCGGCTGTGGGAGGCCTCCAGATCTCAGGCCTGGCACACCGTTTACCAGGCTGCTTCCTCCTCTGACGGGGGCCCAGCACACGCCCCAGGAGACTTGGCAGCCGCCCCCAGGGCTCTAGCCTCTGGAACTCGTCCCCTTGGAAGGGGCCTGGCCCAGGTGCCAGGTTCGGCTGGTCGGCCAGCCTCCTTTGGAGAAAGCAGGCGAGCCGAGCCAGGCTTGCAGTGGCCCTGGCGTGACACCTGCCACCTCAGGCAGAGGGCCTCCCGCGTGCCCTCCATGGCGGGTTTCTCCCCGGAGCCGTGGCCTGGGCACTAGGAAGGCCGGGCCTCCCCGACTCCCGGGAGGAGGGGCTAGCCCAGTTGCGCCCTGGCCCCCAAACCCTCTGGTGCCATCTGCCTGTCTCGGCACTTCTGACTCCACAGAGCCTTTCCTACATCTGGGCTGCCTGCCGTGGCAAAGTGCAGGCGTGGGGTGAGGCCATGGCTTTGTCTTTCCAGGAAAAAATGATCCCCTGGCCGAAGCAGCAGGCCCAGGCAGAGCCTTGAGCTTGAAGCCCAGTAGGTCTGTGGCCCTCAGGGCCAGAGCAATGCTTTCAAGGCAGGGAAGCGGCCTGCAAGCTGAGTGGGAGTGGGGGAGGGGAGGGAGACAGCTGAAGCCAAGTCCAGAAGGGCGGCGATGGAAGAGCTGCAGCTGGGTCAGAGCCTGGAGGGAGGGCGGGGCCTTCACTGAGGACCCCCCCGCCCCCCGAGGCCAGCCCTAGGCCCCGGCGGTCGCGCATGCGCCCTTGGCCTGTGCGGTGTGTGGGGGCTTGAACCCAAGCCCGCAGGGCTCCCGGAGCGGCCAGAGAAAGAAGGGCCCATGGAGAGGTAGGCGAGGTGGGCAGGGGGCGCCACCTTACTCTCCTCAGCTCCCTGAGGGAGAGAGAGAGAGACAGAGACAGAGAGAGAGATCCCTGACCTCTGAGTCTCTGCCTCCACCGCTGGCTGGTGCCAACTCACGCGCCATCCCACTTCCAGCCATCACCCCCACGCCTGCCCCGGGGCCAGCCCCACCACAGAGAGGCCGGTTGGTTCCTGCTCACCTCTGTGCCGTCCCTTCCCGACCTGACCCCAGTGCAGGGGATAAGCTTCAGACAAGTCTTTCCATGTCCCTCTGCATGACAATAGACTTCCTCCCCTCTCCCATTCCACAGGCCCACCCACCCGGGACATCCACCTTTGTCATTAGCTCAGGAGAGGATGCAAGATGAGAATCTCTGCTATTGTGTGGGGAGACTCAGTTTCCCGGCTTTCCCCCATGGACACATGTTCTTCAGCTGGGTCTGATTTTCTCCAGACAAGCTGTCTTGGGAAGGATTTGGCCAGCCCTAAGAAGCTGAAGGGAAAGGGCGGAGGGGGGTTCTCTCTCTGCCCCCGACAGCCCCGAGCTGGGTCGGTCCCTCAGACCTGGCCAGGGGCAGCCCATCCCCCGGCGCCCTTCCCCGGGGCATCCAAGGGCAGGCTCGGCGCCAGCCCCACCCCGCTCGCCACTGCCCGACCATCGTCCTCCCTCGGGGGGCCTGGGCAGGACAGGGACCCGGCTGTGGGAGGCCTCCAGATCTCAGGCCTGGCACACCGTTTACCAGGCTGCTTCCTCCTCTGACGGGGGCCCAGCACACGCCCCAGGAGACTTGGCAGCCGCCCCCAGGGCTCTAGCCTCTGGAACTCGTCCCCTTGGAAGGGGCCTGGCCCAGGTGCCAGGTTCGGCTGGTCGGCCAGCCTCCTTTGGAGAAAGCAGGCGAGCCGAGCCAGGCTTGCAGTGGCCCTGGCGTGACACCTGCCACCTCAGGCAGAGGGCCTCCCGCGTGCCCTCCATGGCGGGTTTCTCCCCGGAGCCGTGGCCTGGGCACTAGGAAGGCCGGGCCTCCCCGACTCCCGGGAGGAGGGGCTAGCCCAGTTGCGCCCTGGCCCCCAAACCCTCTGGTGCCATCTGCCTGTCTCGGCACTTCTGACTCCACAGAGCCTTTCCTACATCTGGGCTGCCTGCCGTGGCAAAGTGCAGGCGTGGGGTGAGGCCATGGCTTTGTCTTTCCAGGAAAAAATGAGCCCCTGGCCGAAGCAGCAGGCCCAGGCAGAGCCTTGAGCTTGAAGCCCAGTAGGTCTGTGGCCCTCAGGGCCAGAGCAATGCTTTCAAGGCAGGGAAGCGGCCTGCAAGCTGAGTGGGAGTGGGGGAGGGGAGGGAGACAGCTGAAGCCGAGTCCAGAAGGGCGGCGATGGAAGAGCTGCAGCTGGGTCAGAGCCTGGAGGGAGGGCGGGGCCTTCACTGAGGACCCCCCCGCCCCCCGAGGCCAGCCCTAGGCCCCGGCGGTCGCGCATGCGCCCTTGGCCTGTGCGGTGTGTGGGGGCTTGAACCCAAGCCCGCAGGGCTCCCGGAGCGGCCAGAGAAAGAAGGGCCCATGGAGAGGTAGGCGAGGTGGGCAGGGGGCGCCACCTTACTCTCCTCAGCTCCCTGAGGGAGAGAGAGAGAGACAGAGACAGAGAGAGAGATCCCTGACCTCTGAGTCTCTGCCTCCACCGCTGGCTGGTGCCAACTCACGCGCCATCCCACTTCCAGCCATCACCCCCACGCCTGCCCCGGGGCCAGCCCCACCACAGAGAGGCCGGTTGGTTCCTGCTCACCTCTGTGCCGTCCCTTCCCGACCTGACCCCAGTGCAGGGGATAAGCTTCAGACAAGTCTTTCCATGTCCCTCTGCATGACAATAGACTTCCTCCCCTCTCCCATTCCACAGGCCCACCCACCCGGGACATCCACCTTTGTCATTAGCTCAGGAGAGGATGCAAGATGAGAATCTCTGCTATTGTGTGGGGAGACTCAGTTTCCCGGGTTTCCCCCATGGACACATGTTCTTCAGCTGGGTCTGATTTTCTCCAGACAAGCTGTCTTGGGAAGGATTTGGCCAGCCCTAAGAAGCTGAAGGGAAAGGGCGGAGGGGGGTTCTCTCTCTGCCCCCGACAGCCCCGAGCTGGGTCGGTCCCTCAGACCTGGCCAGGGGCAGCCCATCCCCCGGCGCCCTTCCCCGGGGCATCCAAGGGCAGGCTCGGCGCCAGCCCCACCCCGCTCGCCACTGCCCGACCATCGTCCTCCCTCGGGGGGCCTGGGCAGGACAGGGACCCGGCTGTGGGAGGCCTCCAGATCTCAGGCCTGGCACACCGTTTACCAGGCTGCTTCCTCCTCTGACGGGGGCCCAGCACACGCCCCAGGAGACTTGGCAGCCGCCCCCAGGGCTCTAGCCTCTGGAACTCGTCCCCTTGGAAGGGGCCTGGCCCAGGTGCCAGGTTCGGCTGGTCGGCCAGCCTCCTTTGGAGAAAGCAGGCGAGCCGAGCCAGGCTTGCAGTGGCCCTGGCGTGACACCTGCCACCTCAGGCAGAGGGCCTCCCGTGTGCCCTCCATGGCGGGTTTCTCCCCGGAGCCGTGGCCTGGGCACTAGGAAGGCCGGGCCTCCCCGACTCCCGGGAGGAGGGGCTAGCCCAGTTGCGCCCTGGCCCCCAAACCCTCTGGTGCCATCTGCCTGTCTCGGCACTTCTGACTCCACAGAGCCTTTCCTACATCTGGGCTGCCTGCCGTGGCAAAGTGCAGGCGTGGGGTGAGGCCATGGCTTTGTCTTTCCAGGAAAAAATGAGCCCCTGGCCGAAGCAGCAGGCCCAGGCAGAGCCTTGAGCTTGAAGCCCAGTAGGTCTGTGGCCCTCAGGGCCAGAGCAATGCTTTCAAGGCAGGGAAGCGGCCTGCAAGCTGAGTGGGAGTGGGGGAGGGGAGGGAGACAGCTGAAGCCGAGTCCAGAAGGGCGGCGATGGAAGAGCTGCAGCTGGGTCAGAGCCTGGAGGGAGGGCGGGGCCTTCACTGAGGACCCCCCCGCCCCCCGAGGCCAGCCCTAGACCCCGGCGGTCGCGCATGCGCCCTTGGCCTGTGCGGTGTGTGGGGGCTTGAACCCAAGCCCGCAGGGCTCCCGGAGCGGCCAGAGAAAGAAGGGCCCATGGAGAGGTAGGCGAGGTGGGCAGGGGGCGCCACCTTACTCTCCTCAGCTCCCTGAGGCAGAGAGACAGAGACAGAGACAGAGAGAGAGATCCCTGACCTCTGAGTCTCTGCCTCCACCGCTGGCTGGTGCCAACTCACGCGCCATCCCACTTCCAGCCATCACCCCCACGCCTGCCCCGGGGCCAGCCCCACCACAGAGAGGCCGGTTGGTTCCTGCTCACCTCTGTGCCATCCCTTCCCGACCTGACCCCAGTGTAGGGGATAAGCTTCAGACAAGTCTTTCCATGTCCCTCTGCATGACAATAGACTTCCTCCCCTCTCCCATTCCACAGGCCCACCCACCCGGGACATCCACCTTTGTCATTAGCTCAGGAGAGGATGCAAGATGAGAATCTCTGCTATTGTGTGGGGAGACTCAGTTACCCCGGGTTTACCCCATGGACACATGTTCTTCAGCTGGGTCTGATTTTCTCCAGACAAGCTGTCTTGGGAAGGATTTGGCCAGCCCTAAGAAGCTGAAGGGAAAGGGCGGAGGGGGGTTCTCTCTCTGCCCCCGACAGCCCCGAGCTGGGTCGGTCCCTCAGACCTGGCCAGGGGCAGCCCATCCCCCGGCGCCCTTCCCCGGGGCATCCAAGGGCAGGCTCGGCGCCAGCCCCACCCCGCTCGCCACTGCCCGACCATCGTCCTCCCTCGGGGGGCCTGGGCAGGACAGGGACCCGGCTGTGGGAGGCCTCCAGATCTCAGGCCTGGCACACCGTTTACCAGGCTGCTTCCTCCTCTGACGGGGGCCCAGCACACGCCCCAGGAGACTTGGCAGCCGCCCCCAGGGCTCTAGCCTCTGGAACTCGTCCCCTTGGAAGGGGCCTGGCCCAGGTGCCAGGTTCGGCTGGTCGGCCAGCCTCCTTTGGAGAAAGCAGGCGAGCCGAGCCAGGCTTGCAGTGGCCCTGGCGTGACACCTGCCACCTCAGGCAGAGGGCCTCCCGCGTGCCCTCCATGGCGGGTTTCTCCCCGGAGCCGTGGCCTGGGCACTAGGAAGGCCGGGCCTCCCCGACTCCCGGGAGGAGGGGCTAGCCCAGTTGCGCCCTGGCCCCCAAACCCTCTGGTGCCATCTGCCTGTCTCGGCACTTCTGACTCCACAGAGCCTTTCCTACATCTGGGCTGCCTGCCGTGGCAAAGTGCAGGCGTGGGGTGAGGCCATGGCTTTGTCTTTCCAGGAAAAAATGAGCCCCTGGCCGAAGCAGCAGGCCCAGGCAGAGCCTTGAGCTTGAAGCCCAGTAGGTCTGTGGCCCTCAGGGCCAGAGCAATGCTTTCAAGGCAGGGAAGCGGCCTGCAAGCTGAGTGGGAGTGGGGGAGGGGAGGGAGACAGCTGAAGCCGAGTCCAGAAGGGCGGCGATGGAAGAGCTGCAGCTGGGTCAGAGCCTGGAGGGAGGGCGGGGCCTTCACTGAGGACCCCCCCGCCCCCCGAGGCCAGCCCTAGGCCCCGGCGGTCGCGCATGCGCCCTTGGCCTGTGCGGTGTGTGGGGGCTTGAACCCAAGCCCGCAGGGCTCCCGGAGCGGCCAGAGAAAGAAGGGCCCATGGAGAGGTAGGCGAGGTGGGCAGGGGGCGCCACCTTACTCTCCTCAGCTCCCTGAGGGAGAGAGAGAGAGACAGAGACAGAGAGAGAGATCCCTGACCTCTGAGTCTCTGCCTCCACCGCTGGCTGGTGCCAACTCACGCGCCATCCCACTTCCAGCCATCACCCCCACGCCTGCCCCGGGGCCAGCCCCACCACAGAGAGGCCGGTTGGTTCCTGCTCACCTCTGTGCCGTCCCTTCCCGACCTGACCCCAGTGCAGGGGATAAGCTTCAGACAAGTCTTTCCATGTCCCTCTGCATGACAATAGACTTCCTCCCCTCTCCCATTCCACAGGCCCACCCACCCGGGACATCCACCTTTGTCATTAGCTCAGGAGAGGATGCAAGATGAGAATCTCTGCTATTGTGTGGGGAGACTCAGTTTCCCGGGTTTCCCCCATGGACACATGTTCTTCAGCTGGGTCTGATTTTCTCCAGACAAGCTGTCTTGGGAAGGATTTGGCCAGCCCTAAGAAGCTGAAGGGAAAGGGCGGAGGGGGGTTCTCTCTCTGCCCCCGACAGCCCCGAGCTGGGTCGGTCCCTCAGACCTGGCCAGGGGCAGCCCATCCCCCGGCGCCCTTCCCCGGGGCATCCAAGGGCAGGCTCGGCGCCAGCCCCACCCCGCTCGCCACTGCCCGACCATCGTCCTCCCTCGGGGGGCCTGGGCAGGACAGGGACCCGGCTGTGGGAGGCCTCCAGATCTCAGGCCTGGCACACCGTTTACCAGGCTGCTTCCTCCTCTGACGGGGGCCCAGCACACGCCCCAGGAGACTTGGCAGCCGCCCCCAGGGCTCTAGCCTCTGGAACTCGTCCCCTTGGAAGGGGCCTGGCCCAGGTGCCAGGTTCGGCTGGTCGGCCAGCCTCCTTTGGAGAAAGCAGGCGAGCCGAGCCAGGCTTGCAGTGGCCCTGGCGTGACACCTGCCACCTCAGGCAGAGGGCCTCCCGCGTGCCCTCCATGGCGGGTTTCTCCCCGGAGCCGTGGCCTGGGCACTAGGAAGGCCGGGCCTCCCCGACTCCCGGGAGGAGGGGCTAGCCCAGTTGCGCCCTGGCCCCCAAACCCTCTGGTGCCATCTGCCTGTCTCGGCACTTCTGACTCCACAGAGCCTTTCCTACATCTGGGCTGCCTGCCGTGGCAAAGTGCAGGCGTGGGGTGAGGCCATGGCTTTGTCTTTCCAGGAAAAAATGAGCCCCTGGCCGAAGCAGCAGGCCCAGGCAGAGCCTTGAGCTTGAAGCCCAGTAGGTCTGTGGCCCTCAGGGCCAGAGCAATGCTTTCAAGGCAGGGAAGCGGCCTGCAAGCTGAGTGGGAGTGGGGGAGGGGAGGGAGACAGCTGAAGCCGAGTCCAGAAGGGCGGCGATGGAAGAGCTGCAGCTGGGTCAGAGCCTGGAGGGAGGGCGGGGCCTTCACTGAGGACCCCCCCGCCCCCCGAGGCCAGCCCTAGGCCCCGGCGGTCGCGCATGCGCCCTTGGCCTGTGCGGTGTGTGGGGGCTTGAACCCAAGCCCGCAGGGCTCCCGGAGCGGACAGAGAAAGAAGGGCCCATGGAGAGGTAGGCGAGGTGGGCAGGGGGCGCCACCTTACTCTCCTCAGCTCCCTGAGGCAGAGAGACAGAGACAGAGACAGAGAGAGAGATCCCTGACCTCTGAGTCTCTGCCTCCACCGCTGGCTGGTGCCAACTCACGCGCCATCCCACTTCCAGCCATCACCCCCACGCCTGCCCCGGGGCCAGCCCCACCACAGAGAGGCCGGTTGGTTCCTGCTCACCTCTGTGCCGTCCCTTCCCGACCTGACCCCAGTGCAGGGGATAAGCTTCAGACAAGTCTTTCCATGTCCCTCTGCATGACAATAGACTTCCTCCCCTCTCCCATTCCACAGGCCCACCCACCCGGGACATCCACCTTTGTCATTAGCTCAGGAGAGGATGCAAGATGAGAATCTCTGCTATTGTGTGGGGAGACTCAGTTTCCCGGGTTTCCCCCATGGACACATGTTCTTCAGCTGGGTCTGATTTTCTCCAGACAAGCTGTCTTGGGAAGGATTTGGCCAGCCCTAAGAACCTGAAGGGAAAGGGCGGAGGGGGGTTCTCTCTCTGCCCCCGACAGCCCCGAGCTGGGTCGGTCCCTCAGACCTGGCCAGGGGCAGCCCATCCCCCGGCGCCCTTCCCCGGGGCATCCAAGGGCAGGCTCGGCGCCAGCCCCACCCCGCTCGCCACTGCCCGACCATCGTCCTCCCTCGGGGGGCCTGGGCAGGACAGGGACCCGGCTGTGGGAGGCCTCCAGATCTCAGGCCTGGCACACCGTTTACCAGGCTGCTTCCTCCTCTGACGGGGGCCCAGCACACGCCCCAGGAGACTTGGCAGCCGCCCCCAGGGCTCTAGCCTCTGGAACTCGTCCCCTTGGAAGGGGCCTGGCCCAGGTGCCAGGTTCGGCTGGTCGGCCAGCCTCCTTTGGAGAAAGCAGGCGAGCCGAGCCAGGCTTGCAGTGGCCCTGGCGTGACACCTGCCACCTCAGGCAGAGGGCCTCCCGCGTGCCCTCCATGGCGGGTTTCTCCCCGGAGCCGTGGCCTGGGCACTAGGAAGGCCGGGCCTCCCCGACTCCCGGGAGGAGGGGCTAGCCCAGTTGCGCCCTGGCCCCCAAACCCTCTGGTGCCATCTGCCTGTCTCGGCACTTCTGACTCCACAGAGCCTTTCCTACATCTGGGCTGCCTGCCGTGGCAAAGTGCAGGCGTGGGGTGAGGCCATGGCTTTGTCTTTCCAGGAAAAAATGAGCCCCTGGCCGAAGCAGCAGGCCCAGGCAGAGCCTTGAGCTTGAAGCCCAGTAGGTCTGTGGCCCTCAGGGCCAGAGCAATGCTTTCAAGGCAGGGAAGCGGCCTGCAAGCTGAGTGGGAGTGGGGGAGGGGAGGGAGACAGCTGAAGCCGAGTCCAGAAGGGCGGCGATGGAAGAGCTGCAGCTGGGTCAGAGCCTGGAGGGAGGGCGGGGCCTTCACTGAGGACCCCCCCGCCCCCCGAGGCCAGCCCTAGGCCCCGGCGGTCGCGCATGCGCCCTTGGCCTGTGCGGTGTGTGGGGGCTTGAACCCAAGCCCGCAGGGCTCCCGGAGCGGCCAGAGAAAGAAGGGCCCATGGAGAGGTAGGCGAGGTGGGCAGGGGGCGCCACCTTACTCTCCTCAGCTCCCTGAGGCAGAGAGACAGAGACAGAGACAGAGAGAGAGATCCCTGACCTCTGAGTCTCTGCCTCCACCGCTGGCTGGTGCCAACTCACGCGCCATCCCACTTCCAGCCATCACCCCCACGCCTGCCCCGGGGCCAGCCCCACCACAGAGAGGCCGGTTGGTTCCTGCTCACCTCTGTGCCGTCCCTTCCCGACCTGACCCCAGTGCAGGGGATAAGCTTCAGACAAGTCTTTCCATGTCCCTCTGCATGACAATAGACTTCCTCCCCTCTCCCATTCCACAGGCCCACCCACCCGGGACATCCACCTTTGTCATTAGCTCAGGAGAGGATGCAAGATGAGAATCTCTGCTATTGTGTGGGGAGACTCAGTTTCCCGGGTTTCCCCCATGGACACATGTTCTTCAGCTGGGTCTGATTTTCTCCAGACAAGCTGTCTTGGGAAGGATTTGGCCAGCCCTAAGAACCTCAAGGGAAAGGGCGGAGGGGGGTTCTCTCTCTGCCCCCGACAGCCCCGAGCTGGGTCGGTCCCTCAGACCTGGCCAGGGGCAGCCCATCCCCCGGCGCCCTTCCCCGGGGCATCCAAGGGCAGGCTCGGCGCCAGCCCCACCCCGCTCGCCACTGCCCGACCATCGTCCTCCCTCGGGGGGCCTGGGCAGGACAGGGACCCGGCTGTGGGAGGCCTCCAGATCTCAGGCCTGGCACACCGTTTACCAGGCTGCTTCCTCCTCTGACGGGGGCCCAGCACACGCCCCAGGAGACTTGGCAGCCGCCCCCAGGGCTCTAGCCTCTGGAACTCGTCCCCTTGGAAGGGGCCTGGCCCAGGTGCCAGGTTCGGCTGGTCGGCCAGCCTCCTTTGGAGAAAGCAGGCGAGCCGAGCCAGGCTTGCAGTGGCCCTGGCGTGACACCTGCCACCTCAGGCAGAGGGCCTCCCGCGTGCCCTCCATGGCGGGTTTCTCCCCGGAGCCGTGGCCTGGGCACTAGGAAGGCCGGGCCTCCCCGACTCCCGGGAGGAGGGGCTAGCCCAGTTGCGCCCTGGCCCCCAAACCCTCTGGTGCCATCTGCCTGTCTCGGCACTTCTGACTCCACAGAGCCTTTCCTACATCTGGGCTGCCTGCCGTGGCAAAGTGCAGGCGTGGGGTGAGGCCATGGCTTTGTCTTTCCAGGAAAAAATGAGCCCCTGGCCGAAGCAGCAGGCCCAGGCAGAGCCTTGAGCTTGAAGCCCAGTAGGTCTGTGGCCCTCAGGGCCAGAGCAATGCTTTCAAGGCAGGGAAGCGGCCTGCAAGCTGAGTGGGAGTGGGGGAGGGGAGGGAGACAGCTGAAGCCGAGTCCAGAAGGGCGGCGATGGAAGAGCTGCAGCTGGGTCAGAGCCTGGAGGGAGGGCGGGGCCTTCACTGAGGACCCCCCCGCCCCCCGAGGCCAGCCCTAGGCCCCGGCGGTCGCGCATGCGCCCTTGGCCTGTGCGGTGTGTGGGGGCTTGAACCCAAGCCCGCAGGGCTCCCGGAGCGGCCAGAGAAAGAAGGGCCCATGGAGAGGTAGGCGAGGTGGGCAGGGGGCGCCACCTTACTCTCCTCAGCTCCCTGAGGGAGAAAGAGAGAGACAGAGACAGAGAGAGAGATCCCTGACCTCTGAGTCTCTGCCTCCACCGCTGGCTGGTGCCAACTCACGCGCCATCCCACTTCCAGCCATCACCCCCACGCCTGCCCCGGGGCCAGCCCCACCACAGAGAGGCCGGTTGGTTCCTGCTCACCTCTGTGCCGTCCCTTCCCGACCTGACCCCAGTGCAGGGGATAAGCTTCAGACAAGTCTTTCCATGTCCCTCTGCATGACAATAGACTTCCTCCCCTCTCCCATTCCACAGGCCCACCCACCCGGGACATCCACCTTTGTCATTAGCTCAGGAGAGGATGCAAGATGAGAATCTCTGCTATTGTGTGGGGAGACTCAGTTTCCCGGGTTTCCCCCATGGACACATGTTCTTCAGCTGGGTCTGATTTTCTCCAGACAAGCTGTCTTGGGAAGGATTTGGCCAGCCCTAAGAACCTCAAGGGAAAGGGCGGAGGGGGGTTCTCTCTCTGCCCCCGACAGCCCCGAGCTGGGTCGGTCCCTCAGACCTGGCCAGGGGCAGCCCATCCCCCGGCGCCCTTCCCCGGGGCATCCAAGGGCAGGCTCGGCGCCAGCCCCACCCCGCTCGCCACTGCCCGACCATCGTCCTCCCTCGGGGGGCCTGGGCAGGACAGGGACCCGGGTGTGGGAGGCCTCCAGATCTCAGGCCTGGCACACCGTTTACCAGGCTGCTTCCTCCTCTGACGGGGGCCCAGCACACGCCCCAGGAGACTTAGCAGCCGCCCCCAGGGCTCTATCCTCTGGAACTCGTCCCCTTGGAAGGGGCCTGGCCCAGGTGCCAGGTTCGGCTGGTCGGCCAGCCTCCTTTGGAGAAAGCAGGCGAGCCGAGCCAGGCTTGCAGTGGCCCTGGCGTGACACCTGCCACCTCAGGCAGAGGGCCTCCCGCGTGCCCTCCATGGCGGGTTTCTCCCCGGAGCCGTGGCCTGGGCACTAGGAAGGCCGGGCCTCCCCGACTCCCGGGAGGAGGGGCTAGCCCAGTTGCGCCCTGGCCCCCAAACCCTCTGGTGCCATCTGCCTGTCTAGGCACTTCTGACTCCACAGAGCCTTTCCTACATCTGGGCTGCCTGCCGTGGCAAAGTGCAGGCGTGGGGTGAGGCCATGGCTTTGTCTTTCCAGGAAAAAATGAGCCCCTGGCCGAAGCAGCAGGCCCAGGCAGAGCCTTGAGCTTGAAGCCCAGTAGGTCTGTGGCCCTCAGGGCCAGAGCAATGCTTTCAAGGCAGGGAAGCGGCCTGCAAGCTGAGTGGGAGTGGGGGAGGGGAGGGAGACAGCTGAAGCCGAGTCCAGAAGGGCGGCGATGGAAGAGCTGCAGCTGGGTCAGAGCCTGGAGGGAGGGCGGGGCCTTCACTGAGGACCCCCCCGCCCCCCGAGGCCAGCCCTAGGCCCCGGCGGTCGCGCATGCGCCCTTGGCCTGTGCGGTGTGTGGGGGCTTGAACCCAAGCCCGCAGGGCTCCCGGAGCGGCCAGAGAAAGAAGGGCCCATGGAGAGGTAGGCGAGGTGGGCAGGGGGCGCCACCTTACTCTCCTCAGCTCCCTGAGGCAGAGAGACAGAGACAGAGACAGAGAGAGAGATCCCTGACCTCTGAGTCTCTGCCTCCACCGCTGGCTGGTGCCAACTCACGCGCCATCCCACTTCCAGCCATCACCCCCACGCCTGCCCCGGGGCCAGCCCCACCACAGAGAGGCCGGTTGGTTCCTGCTCACCTCTGTGCCGTCCCTTCCCGACCTGACCCCAGTGCAGGGGATAAGCTTCAGACAAGTCTTTCCATGTCCCTCTGCATGACAATAGACTTCCTCCCCTCTCCCATTCCACAGGCCCACCCACCCGGGACATCCACCTTTGTCATTAGCTCAGGAGAGGATGCAAGATGAGAATCTCTGCTATTGTGTGGGGAGACTCAGTTTCCCGGGTTTCCCCCATGGACACATGTTCTTCAGCTGGGTCTGATTTTCTCCAGACAAGCTGTCTTGGGAAGGATTTGGCCAGCCCTAAGAAGCTGAAGGGAAAGGGCGGAGGGGGGTTCTCTCTCTGCCCCCGACAGCCCCGAGCTGGGTCGGTCCCTCAGACCTGGCCAGGGGCAGCCCATCCCCCGGCGCCCTTCCCCGGGGCATCCAAGGGCAGGCTCGGCGCCAGCCCCACCCCGCTCGCCACTGCCCGACCATCGTCCTCCCTCGGGGGGCCTGGGCAGGACAGGGACCCGGCTGTGGGAGGCCTCCAGATCTCAGGCCTGGCACACCGTTTACCAGGCTGCTTCCTCCTCTGACGGGGGCCCAGCACACGCCCCAGGAGACTTGGCAGCCGCCCCCAGGGCTCTAGCCTCTGGAACTCGTCCCCTTGGAAGGGGCCTGGCCCAGGTGCCAGGTTCGGCTGGTCGGCCAGCCTCCTTTGGAGAAAGCAGGCGAGCCGAGCCAGGCTTGCAGTGGCCCTGGCGTGACACCTGCCACCTCAGGCAGAGGGCCTCCCGCGTGCCCTCCATGGCGGGTTTCTCCCCGGAGCCGTGGCCTGGGCACTAGGAAGGCCGGGCCTCCCCGACTCCCGGGAGGAGGGGCTAGCCCAGTTGCGCCCTGGCCCCCAAACCCTCTGGTGCCATCTGCCTGTCTCGGCACTTCTGACTCCACAGAGCCTTTCCTACATCTGGGCTGCCTGCCGTGGCAAAGTGCAGGCGTGGGGTGAGGCCATGGCTTTGTCTTTCCAGGAAAAAATGAGCCCCTGGCCGAAGCAGCAGGCCCAGGCAGAGCCTTGAGCTTGAAGCCCAGTAGGTCTGTGGCCCTCAGGGCCAGAGCAATGCTTTCAAGGCAGGGAAGCGGCCTGCAAGCTGAGTGGGAGTGGGGGAGGGGAGGGAGACAGCTGAAGCCGAGTCCAGAAGGGCGGCGATGGAAGAGCTGCAGCTGGGTCAGAGCCTGGAGGGAGGGCGGGGCCTTCACTGAGGACCCCCCCGCCCCCCGAGGCCAGCCCTAGGCCCCGGCGGTCGCGCATGCGCCCTTGGCCTGTGCGGTGTGTGGGGGCTTGAACCCAAGCCCGCAGGGCTCCCGGAGCGGCCAGAGAAAGAAGGGCCCATGGAGAGGTAGGCGAGGTGGGCAGGGGGCGCCACCTTACTCTCCTCAGCTCCCTGAGGGAGAGAGACAGAGACAGAGACAGAGAGAGAGATCCCTGACCTCTGAGTCTCTGCCTCCACCGCTGGCTGGTGCCAACTCACGCGCCATCCCACTTCCAGCCATCACCCCCACGCCTGCCCCGGGGCCAGCCCCACCACAGAGAGGCCGGTTGGTTCCTGCTCACCTCTGTGCCGTCCCTTCCCGACCTGACCCCAGTGCAGGGGATAAGCTTCAGACAAGTCTTTCCATGTCCCTCTGCATGACAATAGACTTCCTCCCCTCTCCCATTCCACAGGCCCACCCACCCGGGACATCCACCTTTGTCATTAGCTCAGGAGAGGATGCAAGATGAGAATCTCTGCTATTGTGTGGGGAGACTCAGTTTCCCGGCTTTCCCCCATGGACACATGTTCTTCAGCTGGGTCTGATTTTCTCCAGACAAGCTGTCTTGGGAAGGATTTGGCCAGCCCTAAGAACCTCAAGGGAAAGGGCGGAGGGGGGTTCTCTCTCTGCCCCCGACAGCCCCGAGCTGGGTCGGTCCCTCAGACCTGGCCAGGGGCAGCCCATCCCCCGGCGCCCTTCCCCGGGGCATCCAAGGGCAGGCTCGGCGCCAGCCCCACCCCGCTCGCCACTGCCCGACCATCGTCCTCCCTCGGGGGGCCTGGGCAGGACAGGGACCCGGCTGTGGGAGGCCTCCAGATCTCAGGCCTGGCACACCGTTTACCAGGCTGCTTCCTCCTCTGACGGGGGCCCAGCACACGCCCCAGGAGACTTGGCAGCCGCCCCCAGGGCTCTAGCCTCTGGAACTCGTCCCCTTGGAAGGGGCCTGGCCCAGGTGCCAGGTTCGGCTGGTCGGCCAGCCTCCTTTGGAGAAAGCAGGCGAGCCGAGCCAGGCTTGCAGTGGCCCTGGCGTGACACCTGCCACCTCAGGCAGAGGGCCTCCCGCGTGCCCTCCATGGCGGGTTTCTCCCCGGAGCCGTGGCCTGGGCACTAGGAAGGCCGGGCCTCCCCGACTCCCGGGAGGAGGGGCTAGCCCAGTTGCGCCCTGGCCCCCAAACCCTCTGGTGCCATCTGCCTGTCTCGGCACTTCTGACTCCACAGAGCCTTTCCTACATCTGGGCTGCCTGCCGTGGCAAAGTGCAGGCGTGGGGTGAGGCCATGGCTTTGTCTTTCCAGGAAAAAATGAGCCCCTGGCCGAAGCAGCAGGCCCAGGCAGAGCCTTGAGCTTGAAGCCCAGTAGGTCTGTGGCCCTCAGGGCCAGAGCAATGCTTTCAAGGCAGGGAAGCGGCCTGCAAGCTGAGTGGGAGTGGGGGAGGGGAGGGAGACAGCTGAAGCCGAGTCCAGAAGGGCGGCGATGGAAGAGCTGCAGCTGGGTCAGAGCCTGGAGGGAGGGCGGGGCCTTCACTGAGGACCCCCCCGCCCCCCGAGGCCAGCCCTAGGCCCCGGCGGTCGCGCATGCGCCCTTGGCCTGTGCGGTGTGTGGGGGCTTGAACCCAAGCCCGCAGGGCTCCCGGAGCGGCCAGAGAAAGAAGGGCCCATGGAGAGGTAGGCGAGGTGGGCAGGGGGCGCCACCTTACTCTCCTCAGCTCCCTGAGGCAGAGAGACAGAGACAGAGACAGAGAGAGAGATCCCTGACCTCTGAGTCTCTGCCTCCACCGCTGGCTGGTGCCAACTCACGCGCCATCCCACTTCCAGCCATCACCCCCACGCCTGCCCCGGGGCCAGCCCCACCACAGAGAGGCCGGTTGGTTCCTGCTCACCTCTGTGCCGTCCCTTCCCGACCTGACCCCAGTGCAGGGGATAAGCTTCAGACAAGTCTTTCCATGTCCCTCTGCATGACAATAGACTTCCTCCCCTCTCCCATTCCACAGGCCCACCCACCCGGGACATCCACCTTTGTCATTAGCTCAGGAGAGGATGCAAGATGAGAATCTCTGCTATTGTGTGGGGAGACTCAGTTACCCCGGGTTTCCCCCATGGACACATGTTCTTCAGCTGGGTCTGATTTTCTCCAGACAAGCTGTCTTGGGAAGGATTTGGCCAGCCCTAAGAAGCTGAAGGGAAAGGGCGGAGGGGGGTTCTCTCTCTGCCCCCGACAGCCCCGAGCTGGGTCGGTCCCTCAGACCTGGCCAGGGGCAGCCCATCCCCCGGCGCCCTTCCCCGGGGCATCCAAGGGCAGGCTCGGCGCCAGCCCCACCCCGCTCGCCACTGCCCGACCATCGTCCTCCCTCGGGGGGCCTGGGCAGGACAGGGACCCGGCTGTGGGAGGCCTCCAGATCTCAGGCCTGGCACACCGTTTACCAGGCTGCTTCCTCCTCTGACGGGGGCCCAGCACACGCCCCAGGAGACTTGGCAGCCGCCCCCAGGGCTCTAGCCTCTGGAACTCGTCCCCTTGGAAGGGGCCTGGCCCAGGTGCCAGGTTCGGCTGGTCGGCCAGCCTCCTTTGGAGAAAGCAGGCGAGCCGAGCCAGGCTTGCAGTGGCCCTGGCGTGACACCTGCCACCTCAGGCAGAGGGCCTCCCGCGTGCCCTCCATGGCGGGTTTCTCCCCGGAGCCGTGGCCTGGGCACTAGGAAGGCCGGGCCTCCCCGACTCCCGGGAGGAGGGGCTAGCCCAGTTGCGCCCTGGCCCCCAAACCCTCTGGTGCCATCTGCCTGTCTCGGCACTTCTGACTCCACAGAGACTTTCCTACATCTGGGCTGCCTGCTGTGGCAAAGTGCAGGCGTGGGGTGAGGCCATGGCTTTGTCTTTCCAGGAAAAAATGAGCCCCTGGCCGAAGCAGCAGGCCCAGGCAGAGCCTTGAGCTTGAAGCCCAGTAGGTCTGTGGCCCTCAGGGCCAGAGCAATGCTTTCAAGGCAGGGAAGCGGCCTGCAAGCTGAGTGGGAGTGGGGGAGGGGAGGGAGACAGCTGAAGCCGAGTCCAGAAGGGCGGCGATGGAAGAGCTGCAGCTGGGTCAGAGCCTGGAGGGAGGGCGGGGCCTTCACTGAGGACCCCCCCGCCCCCCGAGGCCAGCCCTAGGCCCCGGCGGTCGCGCATGCGCCCTTGGCCTGTGCGGTGTGTGGGGGCTTGAACCCAAGCCCGCAGGGCTCCCGGAGCGGCCAGAGAAAGAAGGGCCCATGGAGAGGTAGGCGAGGTGGGCAGGGGGCGCCACCTTACTCTCCTCAGCTCCCTGAGGCAGAGAGACAGAGACAGAGACAGAGAGAGAGATCCCTGACCTCTGAGTCTCTGCCTCCACCGCTGGCTGGTGCCAACTCACGCGCCATCCCACTTCCAGCCATCACCCCCACGACTGCCCCGGGGCCAGCCCCACCACAGAGAGGCCGGTTGGTTCCTGCTCACCTCTGTGCCATCCCTTCCCGACCTGACCCCAGTGCAGGGGATAAGCTTCAGACAAGTCTTTCCATGTCCCTCTGCATGACAATAGACTTCCTCCCCTCTCCCATTCCACAGGCCCACCCACCCGGGACATCCACCTTTGTCATTAGCTCAGGAGAGGATGCAAGATGAGAATCTCTGCTATTGTGTGGGGAGACTCAGTTTCCCGGGTTTCCCCCATGGACACATGTTCTTCAGCTGGGTCTGATTTTCTCCAGACAAGCTGTCTTGGGAAGGATTTGGCCAGCCCTAAGAAGCTGAAGGGAAAGGGCGGAGGGGGGTTCTCTCTCTGCCCCCGACAGCCCCGAGCTGGGTCGGTCCCTCAGACCTGGCCAGGGGCAGCCCATCCCCCGGCGCCCTTCCCCGGGGCATCCAAGGGCAGGCTCGGCGCCAGCCCCACCCCGCTCGCCACTGCCCGACCATCGTCCTCCCTCGGGGGGCCTGGGCAGGACAGGGACCCGGCTGTGGGAGGCCTCCAGATCTCAGGCCTGGCACACCGTTTACCAGGCTGCTTCCTCCTCTGACGGGGGCCCAGCACACGCCCCAGGAGACTTGGCAGCCGCCCCCAGGGCTCTATCCTCTGGAACTCGTCCCCTTGGAAGGGGCCTGGCCCAGGTGCCAGGTTCGGCTGGTCGGCCAGCCTCCTTTGGAGAAAGCAGGCAAGCCGAGCCAGGCTTGCAGTGGCCCCGGCGTGACACCTGCCACCTCAGGCAGAGGGCCTCCCGCGTGCCCTCCATGGCGGGCTTCTCCCCGGAGCCGTGGCCTGGGCACTAGGAAGGCCGGGCCTCCCCGACTCCCGGGAGGAGGGGCTAGTCCATTTGCGCCCTGGCCCCCAAACCCTCTGGTGCCATCTGCCTGTCTCGGCACTTCTGACTCCACAGAGCCTTTCCTACATCTGGGCTGCCTGCCGTGGCAAAGTGCAGGCGTGGGGTGAGGCCATGGCTTTGTCTTTCCAGGAAAAAATGAGCCCCTGGCCGAAGCAGCAGGCCCAGGCAGAGCCTTGAGCTTGAAGCCCAGTAGGTCTGTGGCCCTCAGGGCCAGAGCCATGCTTTCAAGGCAGGGAAGCGGCCTGCAAGCTGAGTGGGAGTGGGGGAGGGGAGGGAGACAGCTGAAGCCGAGTCCAGAAGGGCGGCGATGGAAGAGCTGCAGCTGGATCAGAGCCTGGAGGGAGGGCGGGGCCTTCACTCAGGAACCCCCCCCCCCCCCCCAGGCCAGCCCTAGGCCCTGGCGGTCGGGCATGCGCCCTTGGCCTGTGCGGTGTGTGGGGGGTTGAACCCAAGCCCGCAGGGCTCCCGGAGTGGCCAGAGAAAGAAGGGCCCATGGAGAGGTAGGCGAGGTGGGCAGGGGGCGCCACCTTACTCTCCTCAGCTCCCTGAGGGAGAGAGACAGAGACAGAGACAGAGAGAGAGATCCCTGACCTCTGAGTCTCTGCCTCCACCGCTGGCTGGTGCCAACTCACGCGCCATCCCACTTCCAGCCATCACCCCCACGCCTGCCCCGGGGCCAGCCCCACCACAGAGAGGCCGGTGGTTCCTGCTCACCTCTGTGCCATCTCTTCCCGACCTGACCCCAGTGCAGGGGATAAGCTTCAGACAAGTCTTTCCATGTCCCTCTGCATGACAATAGACTTCCTCCCCTCTCCCATTCCACAGGCCCACCCACCCGGGACATCCACCTTTGTCATTAGCTCAGGAGAGGATGCAAGATGAGAATCTCTGCTATTGTGTGGGGAGACTCAGTTTCCCGGCTTTCCCCCATGGACACATGTTCTTCAGCTGGGTCTGATTTTCTCCAGACAAGCTGTCTTGGGAAGGATTTGGCCAGCCCTAAGAACCTGAAGGGAAAGGGCGGAGGGGGGTTCTCTCTCTGCCCCCGACAGCCCCGAGCTGGGTCGGTCCCTCAGACCTGGCCAGGGGCAGCCCATCCCCCGGCGCCGTTCCCCGGGGCATCCAAGGGCAGGCTCGGCACCAGCCCCACCCCGCTCGCCACTGCCCGACCATCGTCCTCCCTCGGGGTGCCTGGGCAGGACAGGGACCCGGCTGTGGGAGGCCTCCAGATCTCAGGCCTGGCACACCGTTTACCAGGCTGCTTCCTCCTCTGACGGGGGCCCAGCACACGCCCCAGGAGACTTGGCAGCCGCCCCGAGGGCTCTATCCTCTGGAACTCGTCCCCTTGGAAGGGGCCTGGCCCAGGTGCCAGGTTCGGCTGGTCGGCCAGCCTCCTTTGGAGAAAGCAGGCAAGCCGAGCCAGGCTCGCAGTGGCCCTGGCGTGACACCTGCCACCTCAGGCAGAGGGCCTCCCGCGTGCCCTCCATGGCGGGCTTCTCCCCGGAGCCGTGGCCTGGGCACTAGGAAGGCCGGGCCTCCCCGACTCCCGGGAGGAGGGGCTAGTCCATTTGCGCCCTGGCCCCCAAACCCTCTGGTGCCATCTGCCTGTCTCGGCACTTCTGACTCCACAGAGCCTTTCCTACATCTGGGCTGCCTGCCGTGG
The DNA here is from genome assembly GCF_020826845.1 of Diceros bicornis minor. Taxonomy (NCBI): domain Eukaryota; kingdom Metazoa; phylum Chordata; class Mammalia; order Perissodactyla; family Rhinocerotidae; genus Diceros; species Diceros bicornis. Next base: position 42,417 of record NW_026691577.1, read on the forward strand.
CAAAGTGCAGGCGTGGGGTGAGGCCATGGCTTTGTCTTTCCAGGAAAAAATGAGCCCCTGGCCGAAGCAGCAGGCCCAGGCAGAGCCTTGAGCTTGAAGCCCAGTAGGTCTGTGGCCCTCAGGGCCAGAGCCATGCTTTCAAGGCAGGGAAGCGGCCTGCAAGCTGAGTGGGAGTGGGGGAGGGGAGGGAGACAGCTGAAGCCCAGTCCAGAAGGGCGGCGATGGAAGAGCTGCAGCTGGGTCAGAGCCTGGAGGGAGGGCGGGGCCTTCACTCAGGACCCCCCCCCCCCCCCGAGGCCAGCCCTAGGCCCTGGCGGTCGGGCATGCGCCCTTGGCCTGTGCGGTGTGTGGGGGGTTGAACCCAAGCCCGCAGGGCTCCCGGAGCGGCCAGAGAAAGAAGGGCCCATGGAGAGGTAGGCGAGGTGGGCAGGGGGCGCCACCTTACTCTCCTCAGCTCCCTGAGGGAGAGAGACAGAGACAGAGACAGAGAGAGAGATCCCTGACCTCTGAGTCTCTGCCTCCACCGCTGGCTGGTGCCAACTCACGCGCCATCCCACTTCCAGCCATCACCCCCACGCCTGCCCCGGGGCCAGCCCCACCACAGAGAGGCCGGTTGGTTCCTGCTCACCTCTGTGCCGTCCCTTCCCGACCTGACCCCAGTGCAGGGGATAAGCTTCAGACAAGTCTTTCCATGTCCCTCTGCATGACAATAGACTTCCTCCCCTCTCCCATTCCACAGGCCCACCCACCCGGGACATCCACCTTTGTCATTAGCTCAGGAGAGGATGCAAGATGAGAATCTCTGCTATTGTGTGGGGAGACTCAGTTTCCCGGCTTTCCCCCATGGACACATGTTCTTCAGCTGGGTCTGATTTTCTCCAGACAAGCTGTCTTGGGAAGGATTTGGCCAGCCCTAAGAAGCTGAAGGGAAAGGGCGGAGGGGGGTTCTCTCTCTGCCCCCGACAGCCCCGAGCTGGGTCGGTCCCTCAGACCTGGCCAGGGGCAGCCCATCCCCCGGCGCCCTTCCCCGGGGCATCCAAGGGCAGGCTCGGCGCCAGCCCCACCCCGCTCGCCACTGCCCGACCATCGTCCTCCCTCGGGGGGCCTGGGCAGGACAGGGACCCGGCTGTGGGAGGCCTCCAGATCTCAGGCCTGGCACACCGTTTACCAGGCTGCTTCCTCCTCTGACGGGGGCCCAGCACACGCCCCAGGAGACTTGGCAGCCGCCCCCAGGGCTCTAGCCTCTGGAACTCGTCCCCTTGGAAGGGGCCTGGCCCAGGTGCCAGGTTCGGCTGGTCGGCCAGCCTCCTTTGGAGAAAGCAGGCAAGCCGAGCCAGGCTTGCAGTGGCCCTGGCGTGACACCTGCCACCTCAGGCAGAGGGCCTCCCGCGTGCCCTCCATGGCGGGCTTCTCCCCGGAGCCGTGGCCTGGGCACTAGGAAGGCCGGGCCTCCCCGACTCCCGGGAGGAGGGGCTAGTCCATTTGCGCCCTGGCCCCCAAACCCTCTGGTGCCATCTGCCTGTCTCGGCACTTCTGACTCCACAGAGCCTTTCCTACATCTGGGCTGCCTGCCGTGGCAAAGAGCAGGCGTGGGGTGAGGCCATGGCTTTGTCTTTCCAGGAAAAAATGAGCCCCTGGCCGAAGCAGCAGGCCCAGGCAGAGCCTTGAGCTTGAAGCCCAGTAGGTCTGTGGCCCTCAGGGCCAGAGCCATGCTTTCAAGGCAGGGAAGCGGCCTGCAAGCTGAGTGGGAGTGGGGGAGGGGAGGGAGACAGCTGAAGCCGAGTCCAGAAGGGCGGCGATGGAAGAGCTGCAGCTGGATCAGAGCCTGGAGGGAGGGCGGGGCCTTCACTCAGGAACCCCCCCCCCGAGGCCAGCCCTAGGTCCTGGCGGTCGGGCATGCGCCCTTGGCCTGTGCGGTGTGTGGGGGGTTGAACCCAAGCCCGCAGGGCTCCCGGAGCGGCCAGAGAAAGAAGGGCCCATGGAGAGGTAGGCGAGGTGGGCAGGGGGCGCCACCTTACTCTCCTCAGCTCCCTGAGGCAGAGAGACAGAGACAGAGACAGAGAGAGAGATCCCTGACCTCTGAGTCTCTGCCTCCACCGCTGGCTGGTGCCAACTCACGCGCCATCCCACTTCCAGCCATCACCCCCACGCCTGCCCCGGGGCCAGCCCCACCACAGAGAGGCCGGTGGTTCCTGCTCACCTCTGTGCCATCCCTTCCCGACCTGACCCCAGTGCAGGGGATAAGCTTCAGACAAGTCTTTCCATGTCCCTCTGCATGACAATAGACTTCCTCCCCTCTCCCATTCCACAGGCCCACCCACCCGGGACATCCACCTTTGTCATTAGCTCAGGAGAGGATGCAAGATGAGAATCTCTGCTATTGTGTGGGGAGACTCAGTTTCCCGGCTTTCCCCCATGGACACATGTTCTTCAGCTGGGTCTGATTTTCTCCAGACAAGCTGTCTTGGGAAGGATTTGGCCAGCCCTAAGAAGCTGAAGGGAAAGGGCGGAGGTGGGTTCTCTCTCTGCCCCCGACAGCCCCGAGCTGGGTCGGTCCCTCAGACCTGGCCAGGGGCAGCCCATCCCCCGGCGCCCTTCCCCGGGGCATCCAAGGGCAGGCTCGGCGCCAGCCCCACCCCGCTCGCCACTGCCCGACCATCGTCCTCCCTCGGGGGGCCTGGGCAGGACAGGGACCCGGCTGTGGGAGGCCTCCAGATCTCAGGCCTGGCACACCGTTTACCAGGCTGCTTCCTCCTCTGACGGGGGCCCAGCACACGCCCCAGGAGACTTGGCAGCCGCCCCCAGGGCTCTATCCTCTGGAACTCGTCCCCTTGGAAGGGGCCTGGCCCAGGTGCCAGGTTCGGCTGGTCGGCCAGCCTCCTTTGGAGAAAGCAGGCAAGCCGAGCCAGGCTTGCAGTGGCCCTGGCGTGACACCTGCCACCTCAGGCAGAGGGCCTCCCGCGTGCCCTCCATGGCGGGCTTCTCCCCGGAGCCGTGGCCTGGGCTCTAGGAAGGCCGGGCCTCCCCGACTCCCGGGAGGAGGGGCTAGCCCAGTTGCGCCCTGGCCCCCAAACCCTCTGGTGCCATCTGCCTGTCTCGGCACTTCTGACTCCACAGAGCCTTTCCTACATCTGGGCTGCCTGCCGTGGCAAAGTGCAGGCGTGGGGTGAGGCCATGGCTTTGTCTTTCCAGGAAAAAATGAGCCCCTGGCCGAAGCAGCAGGCCCAGGCAGAGCCTTGAGCTTGAAGCCCAGTAGGTCTGTGGCCCTCAGGGCCAGAGCCATGCTTTCAAGGCAGGGAAGCGGCCTGCAAGCTGAGTGGGAGTGGGGGAGGGGAGGGAGACAGCTGAAGCCCAGTCCAGAAGGGCGGCGATGGAAGAGCTGCAGCTGGGTCAGAGCCTGGAGGGAGGGCGGGGCCTTCACTCAGGACCCCACCCCCCCCCCCCCCGAGGCCAGCAATAGGCCCTGGCGGTCGGGCATGCGCCCTTGGCCTGTGCGGTGTGTGGGGGGTTGAACCCAAGCCCGCAGGGCTCCCGGAGCGGCCAGAGAAAGAAGGGCCCATGGAGAGGTAGGCGAGGTGGGCAGGGGGCGCCACCTTACTCTCCTCAGCTCCCTGAGGGAGAGAGACAGAGACAGAGACAGAGAGAGAGATCCCTGACCTCTGAGTCTCTGCCTCCACCGCTGGCTGGTGCCAACTCACGCGCCATCCCACTTCCAGCCATCACCCCCACGCCTGCCCCGGGGCCAGCCCCACCACAGAGAGGCCGGTTGGTTCCTGCTCACCTCTGTGCCGTCCCTTCCCGACCTGACCCTAGTGCAGGGGATAAGCTTCAGACAAGTCTTTCCATGTCCCTCTGCATGACAATAGACTTCCTCCCCTCTCCCATTCCACAGGCCCACCCACCCGGGACATCCACCTTTGTCATTAGCTCAGGAGAGGATGCAAGATGAGAATCTCTGCTATTGTGTGGGGAGACTCAGTTTCCCGGGTTTCCCCCATGGACACATGTTCTTCAGCTGGGTCTGATTTTCTCCAGACAAGCTGTCTTGGGAAGGATTTGGCCAGCCCTAAGAACCTGAAGGGAAAGGGCGGAGGGGGGTTCTCTCTCTGCCCCCGACAGCCCCGAGCTGGGTCGGTCCCTCAGACCTGGCCAGGGGCAGCCCATCCCCCGGCGCCCTTCCCCGGGGCATCCAAGGGCAGGCTCGGCGCCAGCCCCACCCCGCTCGCCACTGCCCGACCATCGTCCTCCCTCGGGGGGCCTGGGCAGGACAGGGACCCGGCTGTGGGAGGCCTCCAGATCTCAGGCCTGGCACACCGTTTACCAGGCTGCTTCCTCCTCTGACGGGGGCCCAGCACACGCCCCAGGAGACTTGGCAGCCGCCCCCAGGGCTCTATCCTCTGGAACTCGTCCCCTTGGAAGGGGCCTGGCCCAGGTGCCAGGTTCGGCTGGTCGGCCAGCCTCCTTTGGAGAAAGCAGGCAAGCCGAGCCAGGCTTGCAGTGGCCCTGGCGTGACACCTGCCACCTCAGGCAGAGGGCCTCCCGCGTGCCCTCCATGGCGGGCTTCTCCCCGGAGCCGTGGCCTGGGCACTAGGAAGGCCGGGCCTCCCCGACTCCCGGGAGGAGGGGCTAGTCCATTTGCGCCCTGGCCCCCAAACCCTCTGGTGCCATCTGCCTGTCTCGGCACTTCTGACTCCACAGAGCCTTTCCTACATCTGGGCTGCCTGCCGTGGCAAAGTGCAGGCGTGGGGTGAGGCCATGGCTTTGTCTTTCCAGGAAAAAAATGAGCCCCTGGCCGAAGCAGCAGGCCCAGGCAGAGCCTTGAGCTTGAAGCCCAGTAGGTCTGTGGCCCTCAGGGCCAGAGCCATGCTTTCAAGGCAGGGAAGCGGCCTGCAAGCTGAGTGGGAGTGGGGGAGGGGAGGGAGACAGCTGAAGCCCAGTCCAGAAGGGCGGCGATGGAAGAGCTGCAGCTGGGTCAGAGCCTGGAGGGAGGGCGGGGCCTTCACTCAGGACCCCACCCCCCCCCCCCCCCGAGGCCAGCAATAGGCCCTGGCGGTCGGGCATGCGCCCTTGGCCTGTGCGGTGTGTGGGGGGTTGAACCCAAGCCCGCAGGGCTCCCGGAGCGGCCAGAGAAAGAAGGGCCCATGGAGAGGTAGGCAAGGTGGGCAGGGGGCGCCACCTTACTCTCCTCAGCTCCCTGAGGGAGAGAGACAGAGACAGAGACAGAGAGAGAGATCCCTGACCTCTGAGTCTCTGCCTCCACCGCTGGCTGGTGCCAACTCACGCGCCATCCCACTTCCAGCCATCACCCCCACGCCTGCCCCGGGGCCAGCCCCACCACAGAGAGGCCGGTTGGTTCCTGCTCACCTCTGTGCCGTCCCTTCCCGACCTGACCCCAGTGCAGGGGATAAGCTTCAGACAAGTCTTTCCATGTCCCTCTGCATGACAATAGACTTCCTCCCCTCTCCCATTCCACAGGCCCACCCACCCGGGACATCCACCTTTGTCATTAGCTCAGGAGAGGATGCAAGATGAGAATCTCTGCTATTGTGTGGGGAGACTCAGTTTCCCGGCTTTCCCCCATGGACACATGTTCTTCAGCTGGGTCTGATTTTCTCCAGACAAGCTGTCTTGGGAAGGATTTGGCCAGCCCTAAGAAGCTGAAGGGAAAGGGCGGAGGGGGGTTCTCTCTCTGCCCCCGACAGCCCCGAGCTGGGTCGGTCCCTCAGACCTGGCCAGGGGCAGCCCATCCCCCGGCGCCCTTCCCTGGGGCATCCAAGGGCAGGCTCGGCGCCAGCCCCACCCCGCTCGCCACTGCCCGACCATCGTCCTCCCTCGGGGGGCCTGGGCAGGACAGGGACCCGGCTTTGGGAGGCCTCCAGATCTCAGGCCTGGCACACCGTTTACCAGGCTGCTTCCTCCTCTGACGGGGGCCCAGCACACGCCCCAGGAGACTTGGCAGCCGCCCCCAGGGCTCTAGCCTCTGGAACTCGTCCCCTTGGAAGGGGCCTGGCCCAGGTGCCAGGTTCGGCTGGTCGGCCAGCCTCCTTTGGAGAAAGCAGGCGAGCCGAGCCAGGCTTGCAGTGGCCCTGGCGTGACACCTGCCACCTCAGGCAGAGGGCCTCCCGCGTGCCCTCCATGGCGGGTTTCTCCCCGGAGCCGTGGCCTGGGCACTAGGAAGGCCGGGCCTCCCCGACTCCCGGGAGGAGGGGCTAGCCCAGTTGCGCCCTGGCCCCCAAACCCTCTGGTGCCATCTGCCTGTCTCGGCACTTCTGACTCCACAGAGCCTTTCCTACATCTGGGCTGCCTGCCGTGGCAAAGTGCAGGCGTGGGGTGAGGCCATGGCTTTGTCTTTCCAGGAAAAAATGAGCCCCTGGCCGAAGCAGCAGGCCCAGGCAGAGCCTTGAGCTTGAAGCCCAGTAGGTCTGTGGCCCTCAGGGCCAGAGCAATGCTTTCAAGGCAGGGAAGCGGCCTGCAAGCTGAGTGGGAGTGGGGGAGGGGAGGGAGACAGCTGAAGCCGAGTCCAGAAGGGCGGCGATGGAAGAGCTGCAGCTGGGTCAGAGCCTGGAGGGAGGGCGGGGCCTTCACTGAGGACCCCCCCGCCCCCCGAGGCCAGCCCTAGGCCCCCGGCGGTCGCGCATGCGCCCCTTGGCCTGTGCGGTGTGTGGGGGCTTGAACCCAAGCCCGCAGGGCTCCCGGAGCGGCCAGAGAAAGAAGGGCCCATGGAGAGGTAGGCGAGGTGGGCAGGGGGCGCCACCTTACTCTCCTCAGCTCCCTGAGGGAGAAAGAGAGAGACAGAGACAGAGAGAGAGATCCCTGACCTCTGAGTCTCTGCCTCCACCGCTGGCTGGTGCCAACTCACGCGCCATCCCACTTCCAGCCATCACCCCCACGCCTGCCCCGGGGCCAGCCCCACCACAGAGAGGCCGGTTGGTTCCTGCTCACCTCTGTGCCGTCCCTTCCCGACCTGACCCCAGTGCAGGGGATAAGCTTCAGACAAGTCTTTCCATGTCCCTCTGCATGACAATAGACTTCCTCCCCTCTCCCATTCCACAGGCCCACCCACCCGGGACATCCACCTTTGTCATTAGCTCAGGAGAGGATGCAAGATGAGAATCTCTGCTATTGTGTGGGGAGACTCAGTTTCCCGGGTTTCCCCCATGGACACATGTTCTTCAGCTGGGTCTGATTTTCTCCAGACAAGCTGTCTTGGGAAGGATTTGGCCAGCCCTAAGAACCTCAAGGGAAAGGGCGGAGGGGGGTTCTCTCTCTGCCCCCGACAGCCCCGAGCTGGGTCGGTCCCTCAGACCTGGCCAGGGGCAGCCCATCCCCCGGCGCCCTTCCCCGGGGCATCCAAGGGCAGGCTCGGCGCCAGCCCCACCCCGCTCGCCACTGCCCGACCATCGTCCTCCCTCGGGGGGCCTGGGCAGGACAGGGACCCGGCTGTGGGAGGCCTCCAGATCTCAGGCCTGGCACACCGTTTACCAGGCTGCTTCCTCCTCTGACGGGGGCCCAGCACACGCCCCAGGAGACTTGGCAGCCGCCCCCAGGGCTCTAGCCTCTGGAACTCGTCCCCTTGGAAGGGGCCTGGCCCAGGTGCCAGGTTCGGCTGGTCGGCCAGCCTCCTTTGGAGAAAGCAGGCGAGCCGAGCCAGGCTTGCAGTGGCCCTGGCGTGACACCTGCCACCTCAGGCAGAGGGCCTCCCGCGTGCCCTCCATGGCGGGTTTCTCCCCGGAGCCGTGGCCTGGGCACTAGGAAGGCCGGGCCTCCCCGACTCCCGGGAGGAGGGGCTAGCCCAGTTGCGCCCTGGCCCCCAAACCCTCTGGTGCCATCTGCCTGTCTCGGCACTTCTGACTCCACAGAGCCTTTCCTACATCTGGGCTGCCTGCCGTGGCAAAGTGCAGGCGTGGGGTGAGGCCATGGCTTTGTCTTTCCAGGAAAAAATGAGCCCCTGGCCGAAGCAGCAGGCCCAGGCAGAGCCTTGAGCTTGAAGCCCAGTAGGTCTGTGGCCCTCAGGGCCAGAGCAATGCTTTCAAGGCAGGGAAGCGGCCTGCAAGCTGAGTGGGAGTGGGGGAGGGGAGGGAGACAGCTGAAGCCGAGTCCAGAAGGGCGGCGATGGAAGAGCTGCAGCTGGGTCAGAGCCTGGAGGGAGGGCGGGGCCTTCACTGAGGACCCCCCACCCCCCCGAGGCCAGCCCTAGGCCCCGGCGGTCGCGCATGCGCCCTTGGCCTGTGCGGTGTGTGGGGGGTTGAACCCAAGCCCGCAGGGCTCCCGGAGCGGCCAGAGAAAGAAGGGCCCATGGAGAGGTAGGCGAGGTGGGCAGGGGGCGCCACCTTACTCTCCTCAGCTCCCTGAGGCAGAGAGACAGAGACAGAGACAGAGAGAGAGATCCCTGACCTCTGAGTCTCTGCCTCCCCCGCTGGCTGGTGCCAACTCACGCGCCATACCACTTCCAGCCATCACCCCCACGCCTGCCCCGGGGCCAGCCCCACCACAGAGAGGCCGGTTGGTTCCTGCTCACCTCTGTGCCATCCCTTCCCGACCTGACCCCAGTGCAGGGGATAAGCTTCAGACAAGTCTTTCCATGTCCCTCTGCATGACAATAGACTTCCTCCCCTCTCCCATTCCACAGGCCCACCCACCCGGGACATCCACCTTTGTCATTAGCTCAGGAGAGGATGCAAGATGAGAATCTCTGCTATTGTGTGGGGAGACTCAGTTTCCCGGCTTTCCCCCATGGACACATGTTCTTCAGCTGGGTCTGATTTTCTCCAGACAAGCTGTCTTGGGAAGGATTTGGCCAGCCCTAAGAACCTGAAGGGAAAGGGCGGAGGGGGGTTCTCTCTCTGCCCCCGACAGCCCCGAGCTGGGTCGGTCCCTCAGACCTGGCCAGGGGCAGCCCATCCCCCGGCGCCCTTCCCCGGGGCATCCAAGGGCAGGCTCGGCGCCAGCCCCACCCCGCTCGCCACTGCCCGACCATCGTCCTCCCTCGGGGGGCCTGGGCAGGACAGGGACCCGGCTGTGGGAGGCCTCCAGATCTCAGGCCTGGCACACCGTTTACCAGGCTGCTTCCTCCTCTGACGGGGGCCCAGCACACGCCCCAGGAGACTTGGCAGCCGCCCCCAGGGCTCTAGCCTCTGGAACTCGTCCCCTTGGAAGGGGCCTGGCCCAGGTGCCAGGTTCGGCTGGTCGGCTAGCCTCCTTTGGAGAAAGCAGGCAAGCCGAGCCAGGCTTGCAGTGGCCCTGGCGTGACACCTGCCACCTCAGGCAGAGGGCCTCCCGCGTGCCCTCCATGGCGGGCTTCTCCCCGGAGCCGTGGCCTGGGCACTAGGAAGGCCGGGCCTCCCCGACTCCCGGGAGGAGGGGCTAGTCCATTTGCGCCCTGGCCCCCAAACCCTCTGGTGCCATCTGCCTGTCTCGGCACTTCTGACTCCACAGAGCCTTTCCTACATCTGGGCTGCCTGCCGTGGCAAAGTGCAGGCGTGGGGTGAGGCCATGGCTTTGTCTTTCCAGGAAAAAATGAGCCCCTGGCCGAAGCAGCAGGCCCAGGCAGAGCCTTGAGCTTGAAGCCCAGTAGGTCTGTGGCCCTCAGGGCCAGAGCCATGCTTTCAAGGCAGGGAAGCGGCCTGCAAGCTGAGTGGGAGTGGGGGAGGGGAGGGAGACAGCTGAAGCCCAGTCCAGAAGGGCGGCGATGGAAGAGCTGCAGCTGGGTCAGAGCCTGGAGGGAGGGCGGGGCCTTCACTCAGGACCCCACCCCCCCCCCGAGGCCAGCAATAGGCCCTGGCGGTCGGGCATGCGCCCTTGGCCTGTGCGGTGTGTGGGGGGTTGAACCCAAGCCCGCAGGGCTCCCGGAGCGGCCAGAGAAAGAAGGGCCCATGGAGAGGTAGGCGATGTGGGCAGGGGGCGCCACCTTACTCTCCTCAGCTCCCTGAGGGAGAGAGACAGAGACAGAGACAGAGAGAGAGATCCCTGACCTCTGAGTCTCTGCCTCCACCGCTGGCTGGTGCCAACTCACGCGCCATCCCACTTCCAGCCATCACCCCCACGCCTGCCCCGGGGCCAGCCCCACCACAGAGAGGCCGGTTGGTTCCTGCTCACCTCTGTGCCATCCCTTCCCGACCTGACCCCAGTGCAGGGGATAAGCTTCAGACAAGTCTTTCCATGTCCCTCTGCATGACAATAGACTTGCTCCCCTCTCCCATTCCACAGGCCCACCCACCCGGGACATCCACCTTTGTCATTAGCTCAGGAGAGGATGCAAGATGAGAATCTCTGCTATTGTGTGGGGAGACTCAGTTTCCCGGCTTTCCCCCATGGACACATGTTCTTCAGCTGGGTCTGATTTTCTCCAGACAAGCTGTCTTGGGAAGGATTTGGCCAGCCCTAAGAAGCTGAAGGGAAAGGGCGGAGGGGGGTTCTCTCTCTGCCCCCGACAGCCCCGAGCTGGGTCGGTCCCTCAGACCTGGCCAGGGGCAGCCCATCCCCCGGCGCCCTTCCCCGGGGCATCCAAGGGCAGGCTCGGCGCCAGCCCCACCCCGCTCGCCACTGCCCGACCATCGTCCTCCCTCGGGGGGCCTGGGCAGGACAGGGACCCGGCTGTGGGAGGCCTCCAGATCTCAGGCCTGGCACACCGTTTACCAGGCTGCTTCCTCCTCTGACGGGGGCCCAGCACACGCCCCAGGAGACTTGGCAGCCGCCCCCAGGGCTCTAGCCTCTGGAACTCGTCCCCTTGGAAGGGGCCTGGCCCAGGTGCCAGGTTCGGCTGGTCGGCCAGCCTCCTTTGGAGAAAGCAGGCGAGCCGAGCCAGGCTTGCAGTGGCGCTGGCGTGACACCTGCCACCTCAGGCAGAGGGCCTCCCGCGTGCCCTCCATGGCGGGTTTCTCCCCGGAGCCGTGGCCTGGGCACTAGGAAGGCCGGGCCTCCCCGACTCCCGGGAGGAGGGGCTAGCCCAGTTGCGCCCTGGCCCCCAAACCCTCTGGTGCCATCTGCCTGTCTCGGCACTTCTGACTCCACAGAGCCTTTCCTACATCTGGGCTGCCTGCCGTGGCAAAGTGCAGGCGTGGGGTGAGGCCATGGCTTTGTCTTTCCAGGAAAAAATGAGCCCCTGGCCGAAGCAGCAGGCCCAGGCAGAGCCTTGAGCTTGAAGCCCAGTAGGTCTGTGGCCCTCAGGGCCAGAGCAATGCTTTCAAGGCAGGGAAGCGGCCTGCAAGCTGAGTGGGAGTGGGGGAGGGGAGGGAGACAGCTGAAGCCGAGTCCAGAAGGGCGGCGATGGAAGAGCTGCAGCTGGGTCAGAGCCTGGAGGGAGGGCGGGGCCTTCACTGAGGACCCCCCACCCCCCCGAGGCCAGCCCTAGGCCCCGGCGGTCGCGCATGCGCCCTTGGCCTGTGCGGTGTGTGGGGGGTTGAACCCAAGCCCGCAGGGCTCCCGGAGCGGCCAGAGAAAGAAGGGCCCATGGAGAGGTAGGCGAGGTGGGCAGGGGGCGCCACCTTACTCTCCTCAGCTCCCTGAGGCAGAGAGACAGAGACAGAGACAGAGAGAGAGATCCCTGACCTCTGAGTCTCTGCCTCCCCCGCTGGCTGGTGCCAACTCACGCGCCATACCACTTCCAGCCATCACCCCCACGCCTGCCCCGGGGCCAGCCCCACCACAGAGAGGCCGGTTGGTTCCTGCTCACCTCTGTGCCATCCCTTCCCGACCTGACCCCAGTGCAGGGGATAAGCTTCAGACAAGTCTTTCCATGTCCCTCTGCATGACAATAGACTTCCTCCCCTCTCCCATTCCACAGGCCCACCCACCCGGGACATCCACCTTTGTCATTAGCTCAGGAGAGGATGCAAGATGAGAATCTCTGCTATTGTGTGGGGAGACTCAGTTTCCCGGCTTTCCCCCATGGACACATGTTCTTCAGCTGGGTCTGATTTTCTCCAGACAAGCTGTCTTGGGAAGGATTTGGCCAGCCCTAAGAAGCTGAAGGGAAAGGGCGGAGGGGGGTTCTCTCTCTGCCCCCGACAGCCCCGAGCTGGGTCGGTCCCTCAGACCTGGCCAGGGGCAGCCCATACCCCGGCGCCCTTCCCCGGGGCATCCAAGGGCAGGCTCGGCGCCAGCCCCACCCCGCTCGCCACTGCCCGACCATCGTCCTCCCTCGGGGGGCCTGGGCAGGACAGGGACCCGGCTGTGGGAGGCCTCCAGATCTCAGGCCTGGCACACCGTTTACCAGGCTGCTTCCTCCTCTGACGGGGGCCCAGCACACGCCCCAGGAGACTTGGCAGCCGCCCCCAGGGCTCTAGCCTCTGGAACTCGTCCCCTTGGAAGGGGCCTGGCCCAGGTGCCAGGTTCGGCTGGTCGGCCAGCCTCCTTTGGAGAAAGCAGGCAAGCCGAGCCAGGCTTGCAGTGGCCCTGGCGTGACACCTGCCACCTCAGGCAGAGGGCCTCCCGCGTGCCCTCCATGGCGGGCTTCTCCCCGGAGCCGTGGCCTGGGCACTAGGAAGGCCGGGCCTCCCCGACTCCCGGGAGGAGGGGCTAGTCCATTTGCGCCCTGGCCCCCAAACCCTCTGGTGCCATCTGCCTGTCTCGGCACTTCTGACTCCACAGAGCCTTTCCTACATCTGGGCTGCCTGCCGTGGCAAAGTGCAGGCGTGGGGTGAGGCCATGGCTTTGTCTTTCCAGGAAAAAATGAGCCCCTGGCCGAAGCAGCAGGCCCAGGCAGAGCCTTGAGCTTGAAGCCCAGTAGGTCTGTGGCCCTCAGGGCCAGAGCCATGCTTTCAAGGCAGGGAAGCGGCCTGCAAGCTGAGTGGGAGTGGGGGAGGGGAGGGAGACAGCTGAAGCCCAGTCCAGAAGGGCGGCGATGGAAGAGCTGCAGCTGGGTCAGAGCCTGGAGGGAGGGCGGGGCCTTCACTCAGGACCCCACCCCCCCCCCGAGGCCAGCAATAGGCCCTGGCGGTCGGGCATGCGCCCTTGGCCTGTGCGGTGTGTGGGGGGTTGAACCCAAGCCCGCAGGGCTCCCGGAGCGGCCAGAGAAAGAAGGGCCCATGGAGAGGTAGGCGAGGTGGGCAGGGGGCGCCACCTTACTCTCCTCAGCTCCCTGAGGGAGAGAGACAGAGACAGAGACAGAGAGAGAGATCCCTGACCTCTGAGTCTCTGCCTCCACCGCTGGCTGGTGCCAACTCACGCGCCATCCCACTTCCAGCCATCACCCCCACGCCTGCCCCGGGGCCAGCCCCACCACAGAGAGGCCGGTTGGTTCCTGCTCACCTCTGTGCCATCCCTTCCCGACCTGACCCCAGTGCAGGGGATAAGCTTCAGACAAGTCTTTCCATGTCCCTCTGCATGACAATAGACTTCCTCCCCTCTCCCATTCCACAGGCCCACCCACCCGGGACATCCACCTTTGTCATTAGCTCAGGAGAGGATGCAAGATGAGAATCTCTGCTATTGTGTGGGGAGACTCAGTTTCCCGGGTTTCCCCCATGGACACATGTTCTTCAGCTGGGTCTGATTTTCTCCAGACAAGCTGTCTTGGGAAGGATTTGGCCAGCCCTAAGAACCTGAAGGGAAAGGGCGGAGGGGGGTTCTCTCTCTGCCCCCGACAGCCCCGAGCTGGGTCGGTCCCTCAGACCTGGCCAGGGGCAGCCCATCCCCCGGCGCCCTTCCCCGGGGCATCCAAGGGCAGGCTCGGCGCCAGCCCCACCCCGCTCGCCACTGCCCGACCACCGTCCTCCCTCGGGGGGCCTGGGAAGGACAGGGACCCGGCTGTGGGAGGCCTCCAGATCTCAGGCCTGGCACACCGTTTACCAGGCTGCTTCCTCCTCTGACGGGGGCCCAGCACACGCCCCAGGAGACTTGGCAGCCGCCCCCAGGGCTCTAGCCTCTGGAACTCGTCCCCTTGGAAGGGGCCTGGCCCAGGTGCCAGGTTCGGCTGGTCGGCCAGCCTCCTTTGGAGAAAGCAGGCAAGCCGAGCCAGGCTTGCAGTGGCCCTGGCGTGACACCTGCCACCTCAGGCAGAGGGCCTCCCGCGTGCCCTCCATGGCGGGCTTCTCCCCGGAGCCGTGGCCTGGGCACTAGGAAGGCCGGGCCTCCCCGACTCCCGGGAGGAGGGGCTAGTCCATTTGCGCCCTGGCCCCCAAACCCTCTGGTGCCATCTGCCTGTCTCGGCACTTCTGACTCCACAGAGCCTTTCCTACATCTGGGCTGCCTGCCGTGGCAAAGTGCAGGCGTGGGGTGAGGCCATGGCTTTGTCTTTCCAGGAAAAAATGAGCCCCTGGCCGAAGCAGCAGGCCCAGGCAGAGCCTTGAGCTTGAAGCCCAGTAGGTCTGTGGCCCTCAGGGCCAGAGCCATGCTTTCAAGGCAGGGAAGCGGCCTGCAAGCTGAGTGGGAGTGGGGGAGGGGAGGGAGACAGCTGAAGCCCAGTCCAGAAGGGCGGTGATGGAAGAGCTGCAGCTGGGTCAGAGCCTGGAGGGAGGGCGGGGCCTTCACTCAGGACCCCCCCCCTCCCCCGAGGCCAGCCCTAGGCCCTGGCGGTCGGGCATGCGCCCTTGGCCTGTGCGGTGTGTGGGGGGTTGAACCCAAGCCCGCAGGGCTCCCGGAGCGGCCAGAGAAAGAAGGGCCCATGGAGAGGTAGGCGAGGTGGGCAGGGGGCGCCACCTTACTCTCCTCAGCTCCCTGAGGGAGAGAGAGAGAGACAGAGACAGAGAGAGAGATCCCTGACCTCTGAGTCTCTGCCTCCACCGCTGGCTGGTGCCAACTCACGCGCCATCCCACTTCCAGCCATCACCCCCACGCCTGCCCCGGGGCCAGCCCCACCACAGAGAGGCCGGTTGGTTCCTGCTCACCTCTGTGCCGTCCCTTCCCGACCTGACCCCAGTGCAGGGGATAAGCTTCAGACAAGTCTTTCCATGTCCCTCTGCATGACAATAGACTTCCTCCCCTCTCCCATTCCACAGGCCCACCCACCCGGGACATCCACCTTTGTCATTAGCTCAGGAGAGGATGCAAGATGAGAATCTCTGCTATTGTGTGGGGAGACTCAGTTTCCCGGCTTTCCCCCATGGACACATGTTCTTCAGCTGGGTCTGATTTTCTCCAGACAAGCTGTCTTGGGAAGGATTTGGCCAGCCCTAAGAACCTGAAGGGAAAGGGCGGAGGGGGGTTCTCTCTCTGCCCCCGACAGCCCCGAGCTGGGTCGGTCCCTCAGACCTGGCCAGGGGCAGCCCATCCCCCGGCGCCCTTCCCCGGGGCATCCAAGGGCAGGCTCGGCGCCAGCCCCACCCCGCTCGCCACTGCCCGACCATCGTCCTCCCTCGGGGGGCCTGGGCAGGACAGGGACCCGGCTGTGGGAGGCCTCCAGATCTCAGGCCTGGCACACCGTTTACCAGGCTGCTTCCTCCTCTGACGGGGGCCCAGCACATGCCCCAGGAGACTTGGCAGCCGCCCCCAGGGCTCTAGCCTCTGGAACTCGTCCCCTTGGAAGGGGCCTGGCCCAGGTGCCAGGTTCGGCTGGTCGGCCAGCCTCCTTTGGAGAAAGCAGGCAAGCCGAGCCAGGCTTGCAGTGGCCCTGGCGTGACACCTGCCACCTCAGGCAGAGGGCCTCCCGCGTGCCCTCCATGGCGGGCTTCTCCCCGGAGCCGTGGCCTGGGCACTAGGAAGGCCGGGCCTCCCCGACTCCCGGGAGGAGGGGCTAGTCCATTTGCGCCCTGGCCCCCAAACCCTCTGGTGCCATCTGCCTGTCTCAGCACTTCTGACTCCACAGAGCCTTTCCTACATCTGGGCTGCCTGCCGTGGCAAAGAGCAGGCGTGGGGTGAGGCCATGGCTTTGTCTTTCCAGGAAAAAATGAGCCCCTGGCCGAAGCAGCAGGCCCAGGCAGAGCCTTGAGCTTGAAGCCCAGTAGGTCTGTGGCCCTCAGGGCCAGAGCCATGCTTTCAAGGCAGGGAAGCGGCCTGCAAGCTGAGTGGGAGTGGGGGAGGGGAGGGAGACAGCTGAAGCCGAGTCCAGAAGGGCGGCGATGGAAGAGCTGCAGCTGGGTCAGAGCCTGGAGGGAGGGCGGGGCCTTCACTGAGGACCCCCCACCCCCCCGAGGCCAGCCCTAGGCCCCGGCGGTCGCGCATGCGCCCTTGGCCTGTGCGGTGTGTGGGGGGTTGAACCCAAGCCCGCAGGGCTCCCGGAGCGGCCAGAGAAAGAAGGGCCCATGGAGAGGTAGGCGAGGTGGGCAGGGGGCGCCACCTTACTCTCCTCAGCTCCCTGAGGCAGAGAGACAGAGACAGAGACAGAGAGAGAGATCCCTGACCTCTGAGTCTCTGCCTCCCCCGCTGGCTGGTGCCAACTCACGCGCCATACCACTTCCAGCCATCACCCCCACGCCTGCCCCGGGGCCAGCCCCACCACAGAGAGGCCGGTTGGTTCCTGCTCACCTCTGTGCCATCCCTTCCCGACCTGACCCCAGTGCAGGGGATAAGCTTCAGACAAGTCTTTCCATGTCCCTCTGCATGACAATAGACTTCCTCCCCTCTCCCATTCCACAGGCCCACCCACCCGGGACATCCACCTTTGTCATTAGCTCAGGAGAGGATGCAAGATGAGAATCTCTGCTATTGTGTGGGGAGACTCAGTTTCCCGGCTTTCCCCCATGGACACATGTTCTTCAGCTGGGTCTGATTTTCTCCAGACAAGCTGTCTTGGGAAGGATTTGGCCAGCCCTAAGAACCTGAAGGGAAAGGGCGGAGGGGGGTTCTCTCTCTGCCCCCGACAGCCCCGAGCTGGGTCGGTCCCTCAGACCTGGCCAGGGGCAGCCCATCCCCCGGCGCCCTTCCCCGGGGCATCCAAGGGCAGGCTCGGCGCCAGCCCCACCCCGCTCGCCACTGCCCGACCATCGTCCTCCCTCGGGGGGCCTGGGCAGGACAGGGACCCGGCTGTGGGAGGCCTCCAGATCTCAGGCCTGGCACACCGTTTACCAGGCTGCTTCCTCCTCTGACGGGGGCCCAGCACACGCCCCAGGAGACTTGGCAGCCGCCCCCAGGGCTCTAGCCTCTGGAACTCGTCCCCTTGGAAGGGGCCTGGCCCAGGTGCCAGGTTCGGCTGGTCGGCCAGCCTCCTTTGGAGAAAGCAGGCGAGCCGAGCCAGGCTTGCAGTGGCCCTGGCGTGACACCTGCCACCTCAGGCAGAGGGCCTCCCGCGTGCCCTCCATGGCGGGCTTCTCCCCGGAGCCGTGGCCTGGGCACTAGGAAGGCCGGGCCTCCCCGACTCCCGGGAGGAGGGGCTAGTCCATTTGCGCCCTGGCCCCCAAACCCTCTGGTGCCATCTGCCTGTCTCGGCACTTCTGACTCCACAGAGCCTTTCCTACATCTGGGCTGCCTGCCGTGGCAAAGTGCAGGCGTGGGGTGAGGCCATGGCTTTGTCTTTCCAGGAAAAAATGAGCCCCTGGCCGAAGCAGCAGGCCCAGGCAGAGCCTTGAGCTTGAAGCCCAGTAGGTCTGTGGCCCTCAGGGCCAGAGCCATGCTTTCAAGGCAGGGAAGCGGCCTGCAAGCTGAGTGGGAGTGGGGGAGGGGAGGGAGACAGCTGAAGCCCAGTCCAGAAGGGCGGCGATGGAAGAGCTGCAGCTGGGTCAGAGCCTGGAGGGAGGGCGGGGCCTTCACTCAGGACCCCACCCCCCCCCCGAGGCCAGCAATAGGCCCTGGCGGTCGGGCATGCGCCCTTGGCCTGTGCGGTGTGTGGGGGGTTGAACCCAAGCCCGCAGGGCTCCCGGAGCGGCCAGAGAAAGAAGGGCCCATGGAGAGGTAGGCGAGGTGGGCAGGGGGCGCCACCTTACTCTCCTCAGCTCCCTGAGGGAGAGAGACAGAGACAGAGACAGAGAGAGAGATCCCTGACCTCTGAGTCTCTGCCTCCACCGCTGGCTGGTGCCAACTCACGCGCCATCCCACTTCCAGCCATCACCCCCACGCCTGCCCCGGGGCCAGCCCCACCACAGAGAGGCCGGTTGGTTCCTGCTCACCTCTGTGCCATCCCTTCCCGACCTGACCCCAGTGCAGGGGATAAGCTTCAGACAAGTCTTTCCATGTCCCTCTGCATGACAATAGACTTGCTCCCCTCTCCCATTCCACAGGCCCACCCACCCGGGACATCCACCTTTGTCATTAGCTCAGGAGAGGATGCAAGATGAGAATCTCTGCTATTGTGTGGGGAGACTCAGTTTCCCGGCTTTCCCCCATGGACACATGTTCTTCAGCTGGGTCTGATTTTCTCCAGACAAGCTGTCTTGGGAAGGATTTGGCCAGCCCTAAGAAGCTGAAGGGAAAGGGCGGAGGGGGGTTCTCTCTCTGCCCCCGACAGCCCCGAGCTGGGTCGGTCCCTCAGACCTGGCCAGGGGCAGCCCATCCCCCGGCGCCCTTCCCCGGGGCATCCAAGGGCAGGCTCGGCGCCAGCCCCACCCCGCTCGCCACTGCCCGACCATCGTCCTCCCTCGGGGGGCCTGGGAAGGACAGGGACCCGGCTGTGGGAGGCCTCCAGATCTCAGGCCTGGCACACCGTTTACCAGGCTGCTTCCTCCTCTGACGGGGGCCCAGCACACGCCCCAGGAGACTTGGCAGCCGCCCCCAGGGCTCTAGCCTCTGGAACTCGTCCCCTTGGAAGGGGCCTGGCCCAGGTGCCAGGTTCGGCTGGTCGGCCAGCCTCCTTTGGAGAAAGCAGGCAAGCCGAGCCAGGCTTGCAGTGGCCCTGGCGTGACACCTGCCACCTCAGGCAGAGGGCCTCCCGCGTGCCCTCCATGGCGGGCTTCTCCCCGGAGCCGTGGCCTGGGCACTAGGAAGGCCGGGCCTCCCCGACTCCCGGGAGGAGGGGCTAGTCCATTTGCGCCCTGGCCCCCAAACCCTCTGGTGCCATCTGCCTGTCTCGGCACTTCTGACTCCACAGAGCCTTTCCTACATCTGGGCTGCCTGCCGTGGCAAAGTGCAGGCGTGGGGTGAGGCCATGGCTTTGTCTTTCCAGGAAAAAATGAGCCCCTGGCCGAAGCAGCAGGCCCAGGCAGAGCCTTGAGCTTGAAGCCCAGTAGGTCTGTGGCCCTCAGGGCCAGAGCCATGCTTTCAAGGCAGGGAAGCGGCCTGCAAGCTGAGTGGGAGTGGGGGAGGGGAGGGAGACAGCTGAAGCCCAGTCCAGAAGGGCGGCGATGGAAGAGCTGCAGCTGGATCAGAGCCTGGAGGGAGGGCGGGGCCTTCACTCAGGACCCCCCCCCTCCCCCGAGGCCAGCCCTAGGCCCTGGCGGTCGGGCATGCGCCCTTGGCCTGTGCGGTGTGTGGGGGGTTGAACCCAAGCCCGCAGGGCTCCCGGAGCGGCCAGAGAAAGAAGGGCCCATGGAGAGGTAGGCGAGGTGGGCAGGGGGCGCCACCTTACTCTCCTCAGCTCCCTGAGGGAGAGAGAGAGAGACAGAGACAGAGAGAGAGATCCCTGACCTCTGAGTCTCTGCCTCCACCGCTGGCTGGTGCCAACTCACGCGCCATCCCACTTCCAGCCATCACCCCCACGCCTGCCCCGGGGCCAGCCCCACCACAGAGAGGCCGGTTGGTTCCTGCTCACCTCTGTGCCGTCCCTTCCCGACCTGACCCCAGTGCAGGGGATAAGCTTCAGACAAGTCTTTCCATGTCCCTCTGCATGACAATAGACTTCCTCCCCTCTCCCATTCCACAGGCCCACCCACCCGGGACATCCACCTTTGTCATTAGCTCAGGAGAGGATGCAAGATGAGAATCTCTGCTATTGTGTGGGGAGACTCAGTTTCCCGGCTTTCCCCCATGGACACATGTTCTTCAGCTGGGTCTGATTTTCTCCAGACAAGCTGTCTTGGGAAGGATTTGGCCAGCCCTAAGAACCTGAAGGGAAAGGGCGGAGGGGGGTTCTCTCTCTGCCCCCGACAGCCCCGAGCTGGGTCGGTCCCTCAGACCTGGCCAGGGGCAGCCCATCCCCCGGCGCCCTTCCCCGGGGCATCCAAGGGCAGGCTCGGCGCCAGCCCCACCCCGCTCGCCACTGCCCGACCATCGTCCTCCCTCGGGGGGCCTGGGCAGGACAGGGACCCGGCTGTGGGAGGCCTCCAGATCTCAGGCCTGGCACACCGTTTACCAGGCTGCTTCCTCCTCTGACGGGGGCCCAGCACACGCCCCAGGAGACTTGGCAGCCGCCCCCAGGGCTCTAGCCTCTGGAACTCGTCCCCTTGGAAGGGGCCTGGCCCAGGTGCCAGGTTCGGCTGGTCGGCCAGCCTCCTTTGGAGAAAGCAGGCAAGCCGAGCCAGGCTTGCAGTGGCCCTGGCGTGACACCTGCCACCTCAGGCAGAGGGCCTCCCGCGTGCCCTCCATGGCGGGCTTCTCCCCGGAGCCGTGGCCTGGGCACTAGGAAGGCCGGGCCTCCCCGACTCCCGGGAGGAGGGGCTAGTCCATTTGCGCCCTGGCCCCCAAACCCTCTGGTGCCATCTGCCTGTCTCAGCACTTCTGACTCCACAGAGCCTTTCCTACATCTGGGCTGCCTGCCGTGGCAAAGAGCAGGCGTGGGGTGAGGCCATGGCTTTGTCTTTCCAGGAAAAAATGAGCCCCTGGCCGAAGCAGCAGGCCCAGGCAGAGCCTTGAGCTTGAAGCCCAGTAGGTCTGTGGCCCTCAGGGCCAGAGCCATGCTTTCAAGGCAGGGAAGCGGCCTGCAAGCTGAGTGGGAGTGGGGGAGGGGAGGGAGACAGCTGAAGCCGAGTCCAGAAGGGCGGCGATGGAAGAGCTGCAGCTGGATCAGAGCCTGGAGGGAGGGCGGGGCCTTCACTCAGGAACCCCCCCCCCCCGAGGCCAGCCCTAGGCCCTGGCGGTCGGGCATGCGCCCTTGGCCTGTGCGGTGTGTGGGGGGTTGAACCCAAGCCCGCAGGGCTCCCGGAGCGGCCAGAGAAAGAAGGGCCCATGGAGAGGTAGGCGAGGTGGGCAGGGGGCGCCACCTTACTCTCCTCAGCTCCCTGAGGGAGAGAGACAGAGACAGAGACAGAGAGAGAGATCCCTGACCTCTGAGTCTCTGCCTCCACCGCTGGCTGGTGCCAACTCACGCGCCATCCCACTTCCAGCCATCACCCCCACGCCTGCCCCGGGGCCAGCCCCACCACAGAGAGGCCGGTTGGTTCCTGCTCACCTCTGTGCCATCCCTTCCCGACCTGACCCCAGTGCAGGGGATAAGCTTCAGACAAGTCTTTCCATGTCCCTCTGCATGACAATAGACTTCCTCCCCTCTCCCATTCCACAGGCCCACCCACCCGGGACATCCACCTTTGTCATTAGCTCAGGAGAGGATGCAAGATGAGAATCTCTGCTATTGTGTGGGGAGACTCAGTTTCCCGGCTTTCCCCCATGGACACATGTTCTTCAGCTGGGTCTGATTTTCTCCAGACAAGCTGTCTTGGGAAGGATTTGGCCAGCCCTAAGAACCTGAAGGGAAAGGGCGGAGGGGGGTTCTCTCTCTGCCCCCGACAGCCCCGAGCTGGGTCGGTCCCTCAGACCTGGCCAGGGGCAGCCCATCCCCCGGCGCCCTTCCCCGGGGCATCCAAGGGCAGGCTCGGCGCCAGCCCCACCCCGCTCGCCACTGCCCGACCATCGTCCTCCCTCGGGGGCCTGGGCAGGACAGGGACCCGGCTGTGGGAGGCCTCCAGATCTCAGGCCTGGCACACCGTTTACCAGGCTGCTTCCTCCTCTGACGGGGGCCCAGCACACGCCCCAGGAGACTTGGCAGCCACCCCCAGGGCTCTAGCCTCTGGAACTCGTCCCCTTGGAAGGGGCCTGGCCCAGGTGCCAGGTTCGGCTGGTCGGCCAGCCTCCTTTGGAGAAAGCAGGCGAGCCGAGCCAGGCTTGCAGTGGCCCTGGCGTGACACCTGCCACCTCAGGCAGAGGGCCTCCCGCGTGCCCTCCATGGCGGGTTTCTCCCCGGAGCCGTGGCCTGGGCACTAGGAAGGCCGGGCCTCCCTGACTCCCGGGAGGAGGGGCTAGCCCAGTTGCGCCCTGGCCCCCAAACCCTCTGGTGCCATCTGCCTGTCTCGGCACTTCTGACTCCACAGAGCCTTTCCTACATCTGGGCTGCCTGCCGTGGCAAAGTGCAGGCGTGGGGTGAGGCCATGGCTTTGTCTTTCCAGGAAAAAATGAGCCCCTGGCCGAAGCAGCAGGCCCAGGCAGAGCCTTGAGCTTGAAGCCCAGTAGGTCTGTGGCCCTCAGGGCCAGAGCAATGCTTTCAAGGCAGGGAAGCGGCCTGCAAGCTGAGTGGGAGTGGGGGAGGGGAGGGAGACAGCTGAAGCCGAGTCCAGAAGGGCGGCGATGGAAGAGCTGCAGCTGGGTCAGAGCCTGGAGGGAGGGCGGGGCCTTCACTGAGGACCCCCCCGCCCCCCGAGGCCAGCCCTAGGCCCCGGCGGTCGCGCATGCGCCCTTGGCCTGTGCGGTGTGTGGGGGCTTGAACCCAAGCCCGCAGGGCTCCCGGAGCGGCCAGAGAAAGAAGGGCCCATGGAGAGGTAGGCGAGGTGGGCAGGGGGCGCCACCTTACTCTCCTCAGCTCCCTGAGGGAGAGAGAGAGAGACAGAGACAGAGAGAGAGATCCCTGACCTCTGAGTCTCTGCCTCCACCGCTGGCTGGTGCCAACTCACGCGCCATCCCACTTCCAGCCATCACCCCCACGCCTGCCCCGGGGCCAGCCCCACCACAGAGAGGCCGGTTGGTTCCTGCTCACCTCTGTGCCGTCCCTTCCCGACCTGACCCCAGTGCAGGGGATAAGCTTCAGACAAGTCTTTCCATGTCCCTCTGCATGACAATAGACTTCCTCCCCTCTCCCATTCCACAGGCCCACCCACCCGGGACATCCACCTTTGTCATTAGCTCAGGAGAGGATGCAAGATGAGAATCTCTGCTATTGTGTGGGGAGACTCAGTTTCCCGGCTTTCCCCCATGGACACATGTTCTTCAGCTGGGTCTGATTTTCTCCAGACAAGCTGTCTTGGGAAGGATTTGGCCAGCCCTAAGAAGCTGAAGGGAAAGGGCGGAGGGGGGTTCTCTCTCTGCCCCCGACAGCCCCGAGCTGGGTCGGTCCCTCAGACCTGGCCAGGGGCAGCCCATCCCCTGGCGCCCTTCCCCGGGGCATCCAAGGGCAGGCTCGGCGCCAGCCCCACCCCGCTCGCCACTGCCCGACCATCGTCCTCCCTCGGGGGGCCTGGGCAGGACAGGGACCCGGGTGTGGGAGGCCTCCAGATCTCAGGCCTGGCACACCGTTTACCAGGCTGCTTCCTCCTCTGACGGGGGCCCAGCACACGCCCCAGGAGACTTGGCAGCCGCCCCCAGGGCTCTAGCCTCTGGTACTCGTCCCCTTGGAAGGGGCCTGGCCCAGGTGCCAGGTTCGGCTGGTCGGCCAGCCTCCTTTGGAGAAAGCAGGCGAGCCGAGCCAGGCTTGCAGTGGCCCTGGCGTGACACCTGCCACCTCAGGCAGAGGGCCTCCCGCGTGCCCTCCATGGCGGGTTTCTCCCCGGAGCCGTGGCCTGGGCACTAGGAAGGCCGGGCCTCCCCGACTCCCGGGAGGAGGGGCTAGCCCAGTTGCGCCCTGGCCCCCAAACCCTCTGGTGCCATCTGCCTGTCTCGGCACTTCTGACTCCACAGAGCCTTTCCTACATCTGGGCTGCCTGCCGTGGCAAAGTGCAGGCGTGGGGTGAGGCCATGGCTTTGTCTTTCCAGGAAAAAATGAGCCCCTGGCCGAAGCAGCAGGCCCAGGCAGAGCCTTGAGCTTGAAGCCCAGTAGGTCTGTGGCCCTCAGGGCCAGAGCAATGCTTTCAAGGCAGGGAAGCGGCCTGCAAGCTGAGTGGGAGTGGGGGAGGGGAGGGAGACAGCTGAAGCCGAGTCCAGAAGGGCGGCGATGGAAGAGCTGCAGCTGGGTCAGAGCCTGGAGGGAGGGCGGGGCCTTCACTGAGGACCCCCCCGCCCCCCGAGGCCAGCCCTAGGCCCCGGCGGTCGCGCATGCGCCCTTGGCCTGTGCGGTGTGTGGGGGCTTGAACCCAAGCCCGCAGGGCTCCCGGAGCGGCCAGAGAAAGAAGGGCCCATGGAGAGGTAGGCGAGGTGGGCAGGGGGCGCCACCTTACTCTCCTCAGCTCCCTGAGGGAGAGAGAGAGAGACAGAGACAGAGAGAGAGATCCCTGACCTCTGAGTCTCTGCCTCCACCGCTGGCTGGTGCCAACTCACGCGCCATCCCACTTCCAGCCATCACCCCCACGCCTGCCCCGGGGCCAGCCCCACCACAGAGAGGCCGGTTGGTTCCTGCTCACCTCTGTGCCGTCCCTTCCCGACCTGACCCCAGTGCAGGGGATAAGCTTCAGACAAGTCTTTCCATGTCCCTCTGCATGACAATAGACTTCCTCCCCTCTCCCATTCCACAGGCCCACCCACCCGGGACATCCACCTTTGTCATTAGCTCAGGAGAGGATGCAAGATGAGAATCTCTGCTATTGTGTGGGGAGACTCAGTTTCCCGGCTTTCCCCCATGGACACATGTTCTTCAGCTGGGTCTGATTTTCTCCAGTCAAGCTGTCTTGGGAAGGATTTGGCCAGCCCTAAGAAGCTGAAGGGAAAGGGCGGAGGGGGGTTCTCTCTCTGCCCCCGACAGCCCTGAGCTGGGTCGGTCCCTCAGACCTGGCCAGGGGCAGCCCATCCCCCGGCGCCCTTCCCGGGGGCATCCAAGGGCAGGCTCGGCGCCAGCCCCACCCCGCTCGCCACTGCCCGACCATCGTCCTCCCTCGGGGGGCCTGGGCAGGACAGGGACCCGGCTGTGGGAGGCCTCCAGATCTCAGGCCTGGCACACCGTTTACCAGGCTGCTTCCTCCTCTGACGGGGGCCCAGCACACGCCCCAGGAGACTTGGCAGCCGCCCCCAGGGCTCTAGCCTCTGGAACTCGTCCCCTTGGAAGGGGCCTGGCCCAGGTGCCAGGTTCGGCTGGTCGGCCAGCCTCCTTTGGAGAAAGCAGGCGAGCCGAGCCAGGCTTGCAGTGGCCCTGGCGTGACACCTGCCACCTCAGGCAGAGGGCCTCCCGCGTGCCCTCCATGGCGGGTTTCTCCCCGGAGCCGTGGCCTGGGCACTAGGAAGGCCGGGCCTCCCCGACTCCCGGGAGGAGGGGCTAGCCCAGTTGCGCCCTGGCCCCCAAACCCTCTGGTGCCATCTGCCTGTCTCGGCACTTCTGACTCCACAGAGCCTTTCCTACATCTGGGCTGCCTGCCGTGGCAAAGTGCAGGCGTGGGGTGAGGCCATGGCTTTGTCTTTCCAGGAAAAAATGAGCCCCTGGCCGAAGCAGCAGGCCCAGGCAGAGCCTTGAGCTTGAAGCCCAGTAGGTCTGTGGCCCTCAGGGCCAGAGCAATGCTTTCAAGGCAGGGAAGCGGCCTGCAAGCTGAGTGGGAGTGGGGGAGGGGAGGGAGACAGCTGAAGCCGAGTCCAGAAGGGCGGCGATGGAAGAGCTGCAGCTGGGTCAGAGCCTGGAGGGAGGGCGGGGCCTTCACTGAGGACCCCCCCGCCCCCCGAGGCCAGCCCTAGGCCCCGGCGGTCGCGCATGCGCCCTTGGCCTGTGCGGTGTGTGGGGGCTTGAACCCAAGCCCGCAGGGCTCCCGGAGCGGCCAGAGAAAGAAGGGCCCATGGAGAGGTAGGCGAGGTGGGCAGGGGGCGCCACCTTACTCTCCTCAGCTCCCTGAGGGAGAGAGAGAGAGACAGAGACAGAGAGAGAGATCCCTGACCTCTGAGTCTCTGCCTCCACCGCTGGCTGGTGCCAACTCACGCGCCATCCCACTTCCAGCCATCACCCCCACGCCTGCCCCGGGGCCAGCCCCACCACAGAGAGGCCGGTTGGTTCCTGCTCACCTCTGTGCCGTCCCTTCCCGACCTGACCCCAGTGCAGGGGATAAGCTTCAGACAAGTCTTTCCATGTCCCTCTGCATGACAATAGACTTCCTCCCCTCTCCCATTCCACAGGCCCACCCACCCGGGACATCCACCTTTGTCATTAGCTCAGGAGAGGATGCAAGATGAGAATCTCTGCTATTGTGTGGGGAGAATCAGTTTCCCGGGTTTCCCCCATGGACACATGTTCTTCAGCTGGGTCTGATTTTCTCCAGACAAGCTGTCTTGGGAAGGATTTGGCCAGCCCTAAGAAGCTGAAGGGAAAGGGCGGAGGGGGGTTCTCTCTCTGCCCCGACAGCCCCGAGCTGGGTCGGTCCCTCAGACCTGGCCAGGGGCAGCCCATCCCCCGGCGCCCTTCCCCGGGGCATCCAAGGGCAGGCTCGGCGCCAGCCCCACCCCGCTCGCCACTGCCCGACCATCGTCCTCCCTCGGGGGGCCTGGGCAGGACAGGGACCCGGGTGTGGGAGGCCTCCAGATCTCAGGCCTGGCACACCGTTTACCAGGCTGCTTCCTCCTCTGACGGGGGCCCAGCACACGCCCCAGGAGACTTGGCAGCCGCCCCCAGGGCTCTAGCCTCTGGAACTCGTCCCCTTGGAAGGGGCCTGGCCCAGGTGCCAGGTTCGGCTGGTCGGCCAGCCTCCTTTGGAGAAAGCAGGCGAGCCGAGCCAGGCTTGCTGTGGCCCTGGCGTGACACCTGCCACCTCAGGCAGAGGGCCTCCCGCGTGCCCTCCATGGCGGGTTTCTCCCCGGAGCCGTGGCCTGGGCACTAGGAAGGCCGGGCCTCCCCGACTCCCGGGAGGAGGGGCTAGCCCAGTTGCGCCCTGGCCCCCAAACCCTCTGGTGCCATCTGCCTGTCTCGGCACTTCTGACTCCACAGAGCCTTTCCTACATCTGGGCTGCCTGCCGTGGCAAAGTGCAGGCGTGGGGTGAGGCCATGGCTTTGTCTTTCCAGGAAAAAATGAGCCCCTGGCCGAAGCAGCAGGCCCAGGCAGAGCCTTGAGCTTGAAGCCCAGTAGGTCTGTGGCCCTCAGGGCCAGAGCAATGCTTTCAAGGCAGGGAAGCGGCCTGCAAGCTGAGTGGGAGTGGGGGAGGGGAGGGAGACAGCTGAAGCCGAGTCCAGAAGGGCGGCGATGGAAGAGCTGCAGCTGGGTCAGAGCCTGGAGGGAGGGCGGGGCCTTCACTGAGGACCCCCCCGCCCCCCGAGGCCAGCCCTAGGCCCCGGCGGTCGCGCATGCGCCCTTGGCCTGTGCGGTGTGTGGGGGCTTGAACCCAAGCCCGCAGGGCTCCCGGAGCGGCCAGAGAAAGAAGGGCCCATGGAGAGGTAGGCGAGGTGGGCAGGGGGCGCCACCTTACTCTCCTCAGCTCCCTGAGGGAGAGAGAGAGAGACAGAGACAGAGAGAGAGATCCCTGACCTCTGAGTCTCTGCCTCCACCGCTGGCTGGTGCCAACTCACGCGCCATCCCACTTCCAGCCATCACCCCCACGCCTGCCCCGGGGCCAGCCCCACCACAGAGAGGCCGGTTGGTTCCTGCTCACCTCTGTGCCGTCCCTTCCCGACCTGACCCCAGTGCAGGGGATAAGCTTCAGACAAGTCTTTCCATGTCCCTCTGCATGACAATAGACTTCCTCCCCTCTCCCATTCCACAGGCCCACCCACCCGGGACATCCACCTTTGTCATTAGCTCAGGAGAGGATGCAAGATGAGAATCTCTGCTATTGTGTGGGGAGACTCAGTTTCCCGGGTTTCCCCCATGGACACATGTTCTTCAGCTGGGTCTGATTTTCTCCAGACAAGCTGTCTTGGGAAGGATTTGGCCAGCCCTAAGAAGCTGAAGGGAAAGGGCGGAGGGGGGTTCTCTCTCTGCCCCCGACAGCCCCGAGCTGGGTCGGTCCCTCAGACCTGGCCAGGGGCAGCCCATCCCCCGGCGCCCTTCCCCGGGGCATCCAAGGGCAGGCTCGGCGCCAGCCCCACCCCGCTCGCCACTGCCCGACCATCGTCCTCCCTCGGGGGGCCTGGGCAGGACAGGGACCCGGCTGTGGGAGGCCTCCAGATCTCAGGCCTGGCACACCGTTTACCAGGCGGCTTCCTCCTCTGACGGGGGCCCAGCACACGCCCCAGGAGACTTGGCAGCCGCCCCCAGGGCTCTAGCCTCTGGAACTCGTCCCCTTGGAAGGGGCCTGGCCCAGGTGCCAGGTTCGGCTGGTCGGCCAGCCTCCTTTGGAGAAAGCAGGCGAGCCGAGCCAGGCTTGCAGTGGCCCTGGCGTGACACCTGCCACCTCAGGCAGAGGGCCTCCCGCGTGCCCTCCATGGCGGGTTTCTCCCCGGAGCCGTGGCCTGGGCACTAGGAAGGCCGGGCCTCCCCGACTCCCGGGAGGAGGGGCTAGCCCAGTTGCGCCCTGGCCCCCAAACCCTCTGGTGCCATCTGCCTGTCTCGGCACTTCTGACTCCACAGAGCCTTTCCTACATCTGGGCTGCCTGCCGTGGCAAAGTGCAGGCGTGGGGTGAGGCCATGGCTTTGTCTTTCCAGGAAAAAATGAGCCCCTGGCCGAAGCAGCAGGCCCAGGCAGAGCCTTGAGCTTGAAGCCCAGTAGGTCTGTGGCCCTCAGGGCCAGAGCAATGCTTTCAAGGCAGGGAAGCGGCCTGCAAGCTGAGTGGGAGTGGGGGAGGGGAGGGAGACAGCTGAAGCCGAGTCCAGAAGGGCGGCGATGGAAGAGCTGCAGCTGGGTCAGAGCCTGGAGGGAGGGCGGGGCCTTCACTGAGGACCCCCCCGCCCCCCGAGGCCAGCCCTAGGCCCCGGCGGTCGCGCATGCGCCCTTGGCCTGTGCGGTGTGTGGGGGCTTGAACCCAAGCCCGCAGGGCTCCCGGAGCGGCCAGAGAAAGAAGGGCCCATGGAGAGGTAGGCGAGGTGGGCAGGGGGCGCCACCTTACTCTCCTCAGCTCCCTGAGGGAGAGAGAGAGAGACAGAGACAGAGAGAGAGATCCCTGACCTCTGAGTCTCTGCCTCCACCGCTGGCTGGTGCCAACTCACGCGCCATCCCACTTCCAGCCATCACCCCCACGCCTGCCCCGGGGCCAGCCCCACCACAGAGAGGCCGGTTGGTTCCTGCTCACCTCTGTGCCGTCCCTTCCCGACCTGACCCCAGTGCAGGGGATAAGCTTCAGACAAGTCTTTCCATGTCCCTCTGCATGACAATAGACTTCCTCCCCTCTCCCATTCCACAGGCCCACCCACCCGGGACATCCACCTTTGTCATTAGCTCAGGAGAGGATGCAAGATGAGAATCTCTGCTATTGTGTGGGGAGACTCAGTTTCCCGGCTTTCCCCATGGACACATGTTCTTCAGCTGGGTCTGATTTTCTCCAGACAAGCTGTCTTGGGAAGGATTTGGCCAGCCCTAAGAAGCTGAAGGGAAAGGGCGGAGGGGGGTTCTCTCTCTGCCCCCGACAGCCCCGAGCTGGGTCGGTCCCTCAGACCTGGCCAGGGGCAGCCCATCCCCCGGCGCCCTTCCCCGGGGCATCCAAGGGCAGGCTCGGCGCCAGC
This sequence comes from Diceros bicornis minor, assembly GCF_020826845.1. NCBI lineage: Eukaryota > Metazoa > Chordata > Mammalia > Perissodactyla > Rhinocerotidae > Diceros > Diceros bicornis. The sequence continues at coordinate 71,855 of NW_026691577.1, forward strand.
CCCACCCCGCTCGCCACTGCCCGACCATCGTCCTCCCTCGGGGGGCCTGGGCAGGACAGGGACCCGGCTGTGGGAGGCCTCCAGATCTCAGGCCTGGCACACCGTTTACCAGGCTGCTTCCTCCTCTGACGGGGGCCCAGCACACGCCCCAGGAGACTTGGCAGCCGCCCCCAGGGCTCTAGCCTCTGGAACTCGTCCCCTTGGAAGGGGCCTGGCCCAGGTGCCAGGTTCGGCTGGTCGGCCAGCCTCCTTTGGAGAAAGCAGGCGAGCCGAGCCAGGCTTGCAGTGGCCCTGGCGTGACACCTGCCACCTCAGGCAGAGGGCCTCCCGCGTGCCCTCCATGGCGGGTTTCTCCCCGGAGCCGTGGCCTGGGCACTAGGAAGGCCGGGCCTCCCCGACTCCCGGGAGGAGGGGCTAGCCCAGTTGCGCCCTGGCCCCCAAACCCTCTGGTGCCATCTGCCTGTCTCGGCACTTCTGACTCCACAGAGCCTTTCCTACATCTGGGCTGCCTGCCGTGGCAAAGTGCAGGCGTGGGGTGAGGCCATGGCTTTGTCTTTCCAGGAAAAAATGAGCCCCTGGCCGAAGCAGCAGGCCCAGGCAGAGCCTTGAGCTTGAAGCCCAGTAGGTCTGTGGCCCTCAGGGCCAGAGCAATGCTTTCAAGGCAGGGAAGCGGCCTGCAAGCTGAGTGGGAGTGGGGGAGGGGAGGGAGACAGCTGAAGCCGAGTCCAGAAGGGCGGCGATGGAAGAGCTGCAGCTGGGTCAGAGCCTGGAGGGAGGGCGGGGCCTTCACTGAGGACCCCCCCGCCCCCCGAGGCCAGCCCTAGGCCCCGGCGGTCGCGCATGCGCCCTTGGCCTGTGCGGTGTGTGGGGGCTTGAACCCAAGCCCGCAGGGCTCCCGGAGCGGCCAGAGAAAGAAGGGCCCATGGAGAGGTAGGCGAGGTGGGCAGGGGGCGCCACCTTACTCTCCTCAGCTCCCTGAGGGAGAGAGAGAGAGACAGAGACAGAGAGAGAGATCCCTGACCTCTGAGTCTCTGCCTCCACCGCTGGCTGGTGCCAACTCACGCGCCATCCCACTTCCAGCCATCACCCCCACGCCTGCCCCGGGGCCAGCCCCACCACAGAGAGGCCGGTTGCTTCCTGCTCACCTCTGTGCCGTCCCTTCCCGACCTGACCCCAGTGCAGGGGATAAGCTTCAGACAAGTCTTTCCATGTCCCTCTGCATGACAATAGACTTCCTCCCCTCTCCCATTCCACAGGCCCACCCACCCGGGACATCCACCTTTGTCATTAGCTCAGGAGAGGATGCAAGATGAGAATCTCTGCTATTGTGTGGGGAGACTCAGTTTCCCGGCTTTCCCCCATGGACACATGTTCTTCAGCTGGGTCTGATTTTCTCCAGACAAGCTGTCTTGGGAAGGG
>NW_026691578.1:0-73027 GCF_020826845.1 Diceros bicornis minor
ACAGAGAGAGAGATCCCTGACCTCTGAGTCTCTGCCTCCACCGCTGGCTGGTGCCAACTCACGCGCCATCCCACTTCCAGCCATCACCCCCACGCCTGCCCCGGGGCCAGCCCCACCACAGAGAGGCCGGTTGGTTCCTGCTCACCTCTGTGCCGTCCCTTCCCGACCTGACCCCAGTGCAGGGGATAAGCTTCAGACAAGTCTTTCCATGTCCCTCTGCATGACAATAGACTTCCTCCCCTCTCCCATTCCACAGGCCCACCCACCCGGGACATCCACCTTTGTCATTAGCTCAGGAGAGGATGCAAGATGAGAATCTCTGCTATTGTGTGGGGAGACTCAGTTTCCCGGGTTTCCCCCATGGACACATGTTCTTCAGCTGGGTCTGATTTTCTCCAGACAAGCTGTCTTGGGAAGGATTTGGCCAGCCCTAAGAAGCTGAAGGGAAAGGGCGGAGGGGGGTTCTCTCTCTGCCCCCGACAGCCCCGAGCTGGGTCGGTCCCTCAGACCTGGCCAGGGGCAGCCCATCCCCCGGCGCCCTTCCCCGGGGCATCCAAGGGCAGGCTCGGCGCCAGCCCCACCCCGCTCGCCACTGCCCGACCATCGTCCTCCCTCGGGGGGCCTGGGCAGGACAGGGACCCGGCTGTGGGAGGCCTCCAGATCTCAGGCCTGGCACACCGTTTACCAGGCTGCTTCCTCCTCTGACGGGGGCCCAGCACACGCCCCAGGAGACTTGGCAGCCGCCCCCAGGGCTCTATCCTCTGCAACTCGTCCCCTTGGAAGGTGCCTGGCCCAGGTGCCAGGTTCGGCTGGTCGGCCAGCCTCCTTTGGAGAAAGCAGGCAAGCCGAGCCAGGCTTGCAGTGGCCCTGGCGTGACACCTGCCACCTCAGGCAGAGGGCCTCCCGCGTGCCCTCCATGGCGGGTTTCTCCCCGGAGCCGTGGCCTGGGCACTAGGAAGGCCGGGCCTCCCCGACTCCCGGGAGGAGGGGCTAGCCCACTTGCGCCCTGGCCCCCAAACCCTCTGGTGCCATCTGCCTGTCTCGGCACTTCTGACTCCACAGAGCCTTTCCTACATCTGGGCTGCCTGCCGTGGCAAAGTGCAGGCGTGGGGTGAGGCCATGGCTTTGTCTTTCCAGGAAAAAATGAGCCCCTGGCCGAAGCAGCAGGCCCAGGCAGAGCCTTGAGCTTGAAGCCCAGTAGGTCTGTGGCCCTCAGGGCCAGAGCCATGCTTTCAAGGCAGGGAAGCGGCCTGCAAGCTGAGTGGGAGTGGGGGAGGGGAGGGAGACAGCTGAAGCCGAGTCCAGAAGGGCGGCGATGGAAGAGCTGCAGCTGGGTCAGAGCCTGGAGGGAGGGCGGGGCCTTCACTGAGGAACCCCCCGCCCCCCGAGGCCAGCCCTAGGCCCCGGCGGCCGCGCATGCGCCCTTGGCCTGTGCGGTGTGTGGGGGCTTGAACCCAAGCCCGCAGGGCTCCCGGAGCGGCCAGAGAAAGAAGGGCCCATGGAGAGGTAGGCGAGGTGGGCAGGGGGCGCCACCTTACTCTCCTCAGCTCCCTGAGGGAGAGAGACAGAGACAGAGACAGAGAGAGAGATCCCTGACCTCTGAGTCTCTGCCTCCACCGCTGGCTGGTGCCAACTCACGCGCCATCCCACTTCCAGCCATCACCCCCACGCCTGCCCCGGGGCCAGCCCCACCACAGAGAGGCCGGTTGGTTCCTGCTCACCTCTGTGCCGTCCCTTCCCGACCTGACCCCAGTGCAGGGGATAAGCTTCAGACAAGTCTTTCCATGTCCCTCTGCATGACAATAGACTTCCTCCCCTCTCCCATTCCACAGGCCCACCCACCCGGGACATCCACCTTTGTCATTAGCTCAGGAGAGGATGCAAGATGAGAATCTCTGCTATTGTGTGGGGAGACTCAGTTTCCCGGGTTTCCCCCATGGACACATGTTCTTCAGCTGGGTCTGATTTTCTCCAGACAAGCTGTCTTGGGAAGGATTTGGCCAGCCCTAAGAACCTGAAGGGAAAGGGCGGAGGGGGGTTCTCTCTCTGCCCCCGACAGCCCCGAGCTGGGTCGGTCCCTCAGACCTGGCCAGGGGCAGCCCATCCCCCGGCGCCCTTCCCCGGGGCATCCAAGGGCAGGCTCGGCGCCAGCCCCACCCCGCTCGCCACTGCCCGACCATCGTCCTCCCTCGGGGGGCCTGGGCAGGACAGGGACCCGGCTGTGGGAGGCCTCCAGATCTCAGGCCTGGCACACCGTTTACCAGGCTGCTTCCTCCTCTGACGGGGGCCCAGCACACGCCCCAGGAGACTTGGCAGCCGCCCCCAGGGCTCTATCCTCTGCAACTCGTCCCCTTGGAAGGGGCCTGGCCCAGGTGCCAGGTTCGGCTGGTCGGCCAGCCTCCTTTGGAGAAAGCAGGCAAGCCGAGCCAGGCTTGCAGTGGCCCTGGCGTGACACCTGCCACCTCAGGCAGAGGGCCTCCCGCGTGCCCTCCATGGCGGGTTTCTCCCCGGAGCCGTGGCCTGGGCACTAGGAAGGCCGGGCCTCCCCGACTCCCGGGAGGAGGGGCTAGCCCACTTGCGCCCTGGCCCCCAAACCCTCTGGTGCCATCTGCCTGTCTCGGCACTTCTGACTCCACAGAGCCTTTCCTACATCTGGGCTGCCTGCCGTGGCAAAGTGCAGGCGTGGGGTGAGGCCATGGCTTTGTCTTTCCAGGAAAAAATGAGCCCCTGGCCGAAGCAGCAGGCCCAGGCAGAGCCTTGAGCTTGAAGCCCAGTAGGTCTGTGGCCCTCAGGGCCAGAGCCATGCTTTCAAGGCAGGGAAGCGGCCTGCAAGCTGAGTGGGAGTGGGGGAGGGGAGGGAGACAGCTGAAGCCGAGTCCAGAAGGGCGGCGATGGAAGAGCTGCAGCTGGGTCAGAGCCTGGAGGGAGGGCGGGGCCTTCACTGAGGACCCCCCCCCCCCCGAGACCAGCCCTAGGCCCCGGCGGTCGCGCATGCGCCCTTGGCCTGTGCGGTGTGTGGGGGCTTGAACCCAAGCCCGCAGGGCTCCCGGAGCGGCCAGAGAAAGAAGGGCCCATGGAGAGGTAGGCGAGGTGGGCAGGGGGCGCCACCTTACTCTCCTCAGCTCCCTGAGGGAGAGAGAGAGAGACAGAGACAGAGAGAGAGATCCCTGACCTCTGAGTCTCTGCCTCCACCGCTGGCTGGTGCCAACTCACGCGCCATCCCACTTCCAGCCATGACCCCCACGCCTGCCCCGGGGCCAGCCCCACCACAGAGAGGCCGGTTGGTTCCTGCTCACCTCTGTGCCGTCCCTTCCCGACCTGACCCCAGTGCAGGGGATAAGCTTCAGACAAGTCTTTCCATGTCCCTCTGCATGACAATAGACTTCCTCCCCTCTCCCATTCCACAGGCCCACCCACCCGGGACATCCACCTTTGTCATTAGCTCAGGAGAGGATGCAAGATGAGAATCTCTGCTATTGTGTGGGGAGACTCAGTTTCCCGGGTTTCCCCCATGGACACATGTTCTTCAGCTGGGTCTGAATTTCTCCAGACAAGCTGTCTTGGGAAGGATTTGGCCAGCCCTAAGAACCTGAAGGGAAAGGGCGGAGGGGGGTTATCTCTCTGCCCCCGACAGCCCCGAGCTGGGTCGGTCCCTCAGACCTGGCCAGGGGCAGCCCATCCCCCGGCGCCCTTCCCCGGGGCATCCAAGGGCAGGCTCGGCGCCAGCCCCACCCCGCTCGCCACTGCCCGACCATCGTCCTCCCTCGGGGGGCCTGGGCAGGACAGGGACCCGGCTGTGGGAGGCCTCCAGATCTCAGGCCTGGCACACCGTTTACCAGGCTGCTTCCTCCTCTGACGGGGGCCCAGCACACGCCCCAGGAGACTTGGCAGCCGCCCCCAGGGCTCTATCCTCTGCAACTCGTCCCCTTGGAAGGGGCCTGGCCCAGGTGCCAGGTTCGGCTGGTCGGCCAGCCTCCTTTGGAGAAAGCAGGCAAGCCGAGCCAGGCTTGCAGTGGCCCTGGCGTGACACCTGCCACCTCAGGCAGAGGGCCTCCCGCGTGCCCTCCATGGCGGGTTTCTCCCCGGAGCCGTGGCCTGGGCACTAGGAAGGCCGGGCCTCCCCGACTCCCGGGAGGAGGGGCTAGCCCACTTGCGCCCTGGCCCCCAAACCCTCTGGTGCCATCTGCCTGTCTCGGCACTTCTGACTCCACAGAGCCTTTCCTACATCTGGGCTGCCTGCCGTGGCAAAGTGCAGGCGTGGGGTGAGGCCATGGCTTTGTCTTTCCAGGAAAAAATGAGCCCCTGGCCGAAGCAGCAGGCCCAGGCAGAGCCTTGAGCTTGAAGCCCAGTAGGTCTGTGGCCCTCAGGGCCAGAGCCATGCTTTCAAGGCAGGGAAGCGGCCTGCAAGCTGAGTGGGAGTGGGGGAGGGGAGGGAGACAGCTGAAGCCGAGTCCAGAAGGGCGGCGATGGAAGAGCTGCAGCTGGGTCAGAGCCTGGAGGGAGGGCGGGGCCTTCACTGAGGACCCCCCCCCCCCCCGAGACCAGCCCTAGGCCCCGGCGGTCGCGCATGCGCCCTTGGCCTGTGCGGTGTGTGGGGGCTTGAACCCAAGCCCGCAGGGCTCCCGGAGCGGACAGAGAAAGAAGGGCCCATGGAGAGGTAGGCGAGGTGGGCAGGGGGCGCCACCTTACTCTCCTCAGCTCCCTGAGGGAGAGAGAGAGAGACAGAGACAGAGAGAGAGATCCCTGACCTCTGAGTCTCTGCCTCCACCGCTGGCTGGTGCCAACTCACGCGCCATCCCACTTCCAGCCATGACCCCCACGCCTGCCCCGGGGCCAGCCCCACCACAGAGAGGCCGGTTGGTTCCTGCTCACCTCTGTGCCGTCCCTTCCCGACCTGACCCCAGTGCAGGGGATAAGCTTCAGACAAGTCTTTCCATGTCCCTCTGCATGACAATAGACTTCCTCCCCTCTCCCATTCCACAGGCCCACCCACCCGGGACATCCACCTTTGTCATTAGCTCAGGAGAGGATGCAAGATGAGAATCTCTGCTATTGTGTGGGGAGACTCAGTTTCCCGGGTTTCCCCCATGGACACATGTTCTTCAGCTGGGTCTGATTTTCTCCAGACAAGCTGTCTTGGGAAGGATTTGGCCAGCCCTAAGAAGCTGAAGGGAAAGGGCGGAGGGGGGTTCTCTCTCTGCCCCCGACAGCCCCGAGCTGGGTCGGTCCCTCAGACCTGGCCAGGGGCAGCCCATCCCCCGGCGCCCTTCCCCGGGGCATCCAAGGGCAGGCTCGGCGCCAGCCCCACCCCGCTCGCCACTGCCCGACCATCGTCCTCCCTCGGGGGGCCTGGGCAGGACAGGGACCCGGCTGTGGGAGGCCTCCAGATCTCAGGCCTGGCACACCGTTTACCAGGCTGCTTCCTCCTCTGACGGGGGCCCAGCACACGCCCCAGGAGACTTGGCAGCCGCCCCCAGGGCTCTATCCTCTGCAACTCGTCCCCTTGGAAGGGGCCTGGCCCAGGTGCCAGGTTCGGCTGGTCGGCCAGCCTCCTTTGGAGAAAGCAGGCAAGCCGAGCCAGGCTTGCAGTGGCCCTGGCGTGACACCTGCCACCTCAGGCAGAGGGCCTCCCGCGTGCCCTCCATGGCGGGTTTCTCCCCGGAGCCGTGGCCTGGGCACTAGGAAGGCCGGGCCTCCCCGACTCCCGGGAGGAGGGGCTAGCCCACTTGCGCCCAAGCCCCCAAACCCTCTGGTGCCATCTGCCTGTCTCGGCACTTCTGACTCCACAGAGCCTTTCCTACATCTGGGCTGCCTGCCGTGGCAAAGTGCAGGCGTGGGGTGAGGCCATGGCTTTGTCTTTCCAGGAAAAAATGAGCCCCTGGCCGAAGCAGCAGGCCCAGGCAGAGCCTTGAGCTTGAAGCCCAGTAGGTCTGTGGCCCTCAGGGCCAGAGCCATGCTTTCAAGGCAGGGAAGCGGCCTGCAAGCTGAGTGGGAGTGGGGGAGGGGAGGGAGACAGCTGAAGCCGAGTCCAGAAGGGCGGCGATGGAAGAGCTGCAGCTGGGTCAGAGCCTGGAGGGAGGGCGGGGCCTTCACTGAGGACCCCCCCCCCCCCCCGAGACCAGCCCTAGGCCCCGGCGGTCGCGCATGCGCCCTTGGCCTGTGCGGTGTGTGGGGGCTTGAACCCAAGCCCGCAGGGCTCCCGGAGCGGCCAGAGAAAGAAGGGCCCATGGAGAGGTAGGCGAGGTGGGCAGGGGGCGCCACCTTACTCTCCTCAGCTCCCTGAGGGAGAGAGAGAGAGACAGAGACAGAGAGAGAGATCCCTGACCTCTGAGTCTCTGCCTCCACCGCTGGCTGGTGCTAACTCACGCGCCATCCCACTTCCAGCCATGACCCCCACGCCTGCCCCGGGGCCAGCCCCACCACAGAGAGGCCGGTTGGTTCCTGCTCACCTCTGTGCCGTCCCTTCCCCACCTGACCCCAGTGCAGGGGATAAGCTTCAGACAAGTCTTTCCATGTCCCTCTGCATGACAATAGACTTCCTCCCCTCTCCCATTCCACAGGCCCACCCACCCGGGACATCCACCTTTGTCATTAGCTCAGGAGAGGATGCAAGATGAGAATCTCTGCTATTGTGTGGGGAGACTCAGTTTCCCGGGTTTCCCCCATGGACACATGTTCTTCAGCTGGGTCTGAATTTCTCCAGACAAGCTGTCTTGGGAAGGATTTGGCCAGCCCTAAGAACCTGAAGGGAAAGGGCGGAGGGGGGTTATCTCTCTGCCCCCGACAGCCCCGAGCTGGGTCGGTCCCTCAGACCTGGCCAGGGGCAGCCCATCCCCCGGCGCCCTTCCCCGGGGCATCCAAGGGCAGGCTCGGCGCCAGCCCCACCCCGCTCGCCACTGCCCGACCATCGTCCTCCCTCGGGGGGCCTGGGCAGGACAGGGACCCGGCTGTGGGAGGCCTCCAGATCTCAGGCCTGGCACACCGTTTACCAGGCTGCTTCCTCCTCTGACGGGGGCCCAGCACACGCCCCAGGAGACTTGGCAGCCGCCCCCAGGGCTCTATCCTCTGCAACTCGTCCCCTTGGAAGGGGCCTGGCCCAGGTGCCAGGTTCGGCTGGTCGGCCAGCCTCCTTTGGAGAAAGCAGGCAAGCCGAGCCAGGCTTGCAGTGGCCCTGGCGTGACACCTGCCACCTCAGGCAGAGGGCCTCCCGCGTGCCCTCCATGGCGGGTTTCTCCCCGGAGCCGTGGCCTGGGCACTAGGAAGGCCGGGCCTCCCCGACTCCCGGGAGGAGGGGCTAGCCCACTTGCGCCCTGGCCCCCAAACCCTCTGGTGCCATCTGCCTGTCTCGGCACTTCTGACTCCACAGAGCCTTTCCTACATCTGGGCTGCCTGCCGTGGCAAAGTGCAGGCGTGGGGTGAGGCCATGGCTTTGTCTTTCCAGGAAAAAATGAGCCCCTGGCCGAAGCAGCAGGCCCAGGCAGAGCCTTGAGCTTGAAGCCCAGTAGGTCTGTGGCCCTCAGGGCCAGAGCCATGCTTTCAAGGCAGGGAAGCGGCCTGCAAGCTGAGTGGGAGTGGGGGAGGGGAGGGAGACAGCTGAAGCCGAGTCCAGAAGGGCGGCGATGGAAGAGCTGCAGCTGGGTCAGAGCCTGGAGGGAGGGCGGGGCCTTCACTGAGGAACCCCCCGCCCCCCGAGGCCAGCCCTAGGCCCCGGCGGTCGCGCATGCGCCCTTGGCCTGTGCGGTGTGTGGGGGCTTGAACCCAAGCCCGCAGGGCTCCCGGAGCGGCCAGAGAAAGAAGGGCCCATGGAGAGGTAGGCGAGGTGGGCAGGGGGCGCCACCTTACTCTCCTCAGCTCCCTGAGGGAGAGAGACAGAGACAGAGACAGAGAGAGAGATCCCTGACCTCTGAGTCTCTGCCTCCACCGCTGGCTGGTGCCAACTCACGCGCCATCCCACTTCCAGCCATCACCCCCACGCCTGCCCCGGGGCCAGCCCCACCACAGAGAGGCCGGTTGGTTCCTGCTCACCTCTGTGCCGTCCCTTCCCGACCTGACCCCAGTGCAGGGGATAAGCTTCAGACAAGTCTTTCCATGTCCCTCTGCATGACAATAGACTTCCTCCCCTCTCCCATTCCACAGGCCCACCCACCCGGGACATCCACCTTTGTCATTAGCTCAGGAGAGGATGCAAGATGAGAATCTCTGCTATTGTGTGGGGAGACTCAGTTTCCCGGGTTTCCCCCATGGACACATGTTCTTCAGCTGGGTCTGATTTTCTCCAGACAAGCTGTCTTGGGAAGGATTTGGCCAGCCCTAAGAACCTGAAGGGAAAGGGCGGAGGGGGGTTCTCTCTCTGCCCCCGACAGCCCCGAGCTGGGTCGGTCCCTCAGACCTGGCCAGGGGCAGCCCATCCCCCGGCGCCCTTCCCCGGGGCATCCAAGGGCAGGCTCGGCGCCAGCCCCACCCCGCTCGCCACTGCCCGACCATCGTCCTCCCTCGGGGGGCCTGGGCAGGACAGGGACCCGGGTGTGGGAGGCCTCCAGATCTCAGGCCTGGCACACCGTTTACCAGGCTGCTTCCTCCTCTGACGGGGGCCCAGCACACGCCCCAGGAGACTTGGCAGCCGCCCCCAGGGCTCTATCCTCTGCAACTCGTCCCCTTGGAAGGGGCCTGGCCCAGGTGCCAGGTTCGGCTGGTCGGCCAGCCTCCTTTGGAGAAAGCAGGCAAGCCGAGCCAGGCTTGCAGTGGCCCTGGCGTGACACCTGCCACCTCAGGCAGAGGGCCTCCCGCGTGCCCTCCATGGCGGGTTTCTCCCCGGAGCCGTGGCCTGGGCACTAGGAAGGCCGGGCCTCCCCGACTCCCGGGAGGAGGGGCTAGCCCACTTGCGCCCTGGCCCCCAAACCCTCTGGTGCCATCTGCCTGTCTCGGCACTTCTGACTCCACAGAGCCTTTCCTACATCTGGGCTGCCTGCCGTGGCAAAGTGCAGGCGTGGGGTGAGGCCATGGCTTTGTCTTTCCAGGAAAAAATGAGCCCCTGGCCTAAGCAGCAGGCCCAGGCAGAGCCTTGAGCTTGAAGCCCAGTAGGTCTGTGGCCCTCAGGGCCAGAGCCATGCTTTCAAGGCAGGGAAGCGGCCTGCAAGCTGAGTGGGAGTGGGGGAGGGGAGGGAGACAGCTGAAGCCGAGTCCAGAAGGGCGGCGATGGAAGAGCTGCAGCTGGGTCAGAGCCTGGAGGGAGGGCGGGGCCTTCACTGAGGAACCCCCCGCCCCCCGAGGCCAGCCCTAGGCCCCGGCGGTCGCGCATGCGCCCTTGGCCTGTGCGGTGTGTGGGGGCTTGAACCCAAGCCCGCAGGGCTCCCGGAGCGGCCAGAGAAAGAAGGGCCCATGGAGAGGTAGGCGAGGTGGGCAGGGGGCGCCACCTTACTCTCCTCAGCTCCCTGAGGGAGAGAGACAGAGACAGAGACAGAGAGAGAGATCCCTGACCTCTGAGTCTCTGCCTCCACCGCTGGCTGGTGCCAACTCACGCGCCATCCCACTTCCAGCCATGACCCCCACGCCTGCCCCGGGGCCAGCCCCACCACAGAGAGGCCGGTTGGTTCCTGCTCACCTCTGTGCCGTCCCTTCCCGACCTGACCCCAGTGCAGGGGATAAGCTTCAGACAAGTCTTTCCATGTCCCTCTGCATGACAATAGACTTCCTCCCCTCTCCCATTCCACAGGCCCACCCACCCGGGACATCCACCTTTGTCATTAGCTCAGGAGAGGATGCAAGATGAGAATCTCTGCTATTGTGTGGGGAGACTCAGTTTCCCGGGTTTCCCCCATGGACACATGTTCTTCAGCTGGGTCTGAATTTCTCCAGACAAGCTGTCTTGGGAAGGATTTGGCCAGCCCTAAGAACCTGAAGGGAAAGGGCGGAGGGGGGTTATCTCTCTGCCCCCGACAGCCCCGAGCTGGGTCGGTCCCTCAGACCTGGCCAGGGGCAGCCCATCCCCCGGCGCCCTTCCCCGGGGCATCCAAGGGCAGGCTCGGCGCCAGCCCCACCCCGCTCGCCACTGCCCGACCATCGTCCTCCCTCGGGGGGCCTGGGCAGGACAGGGACCCGGCTGTGGGAGGCCTCCAGATCTCAGGCCTGGCACACCGTTTACCAGGCTGCTTCCTCCTCTGACGGGGGCCCAGCACACGCCCCAGGAGACTTGGCAGCCGCCCCCAGGGCTCTATCCTCTGCAACTCGTCCCCTTGGAAGGGGCCTGGCCCAGGTGCCAGGTTCGGCTGGTCGGCCAGCCTCCTTTGGAGAAAGCAGGCAAGCCGAGCCAGGCTTGCAGTGGCCCTGGCGTGACACCTGCCACCTCAGGCAGAGGGCCTCCCGCGTGCCCTCCATGGCGGGTTTCTCCCCGGAGCTGTGGCCTGGGCACTAGGAAGGCCGGGCCTCCCCGACTCCCGGGAGGAGGGGCTAGCCCACTTGCGCCCTGGCCCCCAAACCCTCTGGTGCCATCTGCCTGTCTCGGCACTTCTGACTCCACAGAGCCTTTCCTACATCTGGGCTGCCTGCCGTGGCAAAGTGCAGGCGTGGGGTGAGGCCATGGCTTTGTCTTTCCAGGAAAAAATGAGCCCCTGGCCGAAGCAGCAGGCCCAGGCAGAGCCTTGAGCTTGAAGCCCAGTAGGTCTGTGGCCCTCAGGGCCAGAGCCATGCTTTCAAGGCAGGGAAGCGGCCTGCAAGCTGAGTGGGAGTGGGGGAGGGGAGGGAGACAGCTGAAGCCGAGTCCAGAAGGGCGGCGATGGAAGAGCTGCAGCTGGGTCAGAGCCTGGAGGGAGGGCGGGGCCTTCACTGAGGAACCCCCCGCCCCCCGAGGCCAGCCCTAGGCCCCGGCGGTCGCGCATGCGCCCTTGGCCTGTGCGGTGTGTGGGGGCTTGAACCCAAGCCCGCAGGGCTCCCGGAGCGGCCAGAGAAAGAAGGGCCCATGGAGAGGTAGGCGAGGTGGGCAGGGGGCGCCACCTTACTCTCCTCAGCTCCCTGAGGGAGAGAGACAGAGACAGAGACAGAGAGAGAGATCCCTGACCTCTGAGTCTCTGCCTCCACCGCTGGCTGGTGCCAACTCACGCGCCATCCCACTTCCAGCCATCACCCCCACACCTGCCCCGGGGCCAGCCCCACCACAGAGAGGCCGGTTGGTTCCTGCTCACCTCTGTGCCGTCCCTTCCCGACCTGACCCCAGTGCAGGGGATAAGCTTCAGACAAGTCTTTCCATGTCCCTCTGCATGACAATAGACTTCCTCCCCTCTCCCATTCCACAGGCCCACCCACCCGGGACATCCACCTTTGTCATTAGCTCAGGAGAGGATGCAAGATGAGAATCTCTGCTATTGTGTGGGGAGACTCAGTTTCCCGGGTTTCCCCCATGGACACATGTTCTTCAGCTGGGTCTGATTTTCTCCAGACAAGCTGTCTTGGGAAGGATTTGGCCAGCCCTAAGAACCTGAAGGGAAAGGGCGGAGGGGGGTTCTCTCTCTGCCCCCGACAGCCCCGAGCTGGGTCGGTCCCTCAGACCTGGCCAGGGGCAGCCCATCCCCCGGCGCCCTTCCCCGGGGCATCCAAGGGCAGGCTCGGCGCCAGCCCCACCCCGCTCGCCACTGCCCGACCATCGTCCTCCCTCGGGGGGCCTGGGCAGGACAGGGACCCGGGTGTGGGAGGCCTCCAGATCTCAGGCCTGGCACACCGTTTACCAGGCTGCTTCCTCCTCTGACGGGGGCCCAGCACACGCCCCAGGAGACTTGGCAGCCGCCCCCAGGGCTCTATCCTCTGCAACTCGTCCCCTTGGAAGGGGCCTGGCCCAGGTGCCAGGTTCGGCTGGTCGGCCAGCCTCCTTTGGAGAAAGCAGGCAAGCCGAGCCAGGCTTGCAGTGGCCCTGGCGTGACACCTGCCACCTCAGGCAGAGGGCCTCCCGCGTGCCCTCCATGGCGGGTTTCTCCCCGGAGCCGTGGCCTGGGCACTAGGAAGGCCGGGCCTCCCCGACTCCCGGGAGGAGGGGCTAGCCCACTTGCGCCCTGGCCCCCAAACCCTCTGGTGCCATCTGCCTGTCTCGGCACTTCTGACTCCACAGAGCCTTTCCTACATCTGGGCTGCCTGCCGTGGCAAAGTGCAGGCGTGGGGTGAGGCCATGGCTTTGTCTTTCCAGGAAAAAATGAGCCCCTGGCCGAAGCAGCAGGCCCAGGCAGAGCCTTGAGCTTGAAGCCCAGTAGGTCTGTGGCCCTCAGGGCCAGAGCCATGCTTTCAAGGCAGGGAAGCGGCCTGCAAGCTGAGTGGGAGTGGGGGAGGGGAGGGAGACAGCTGAAGCCGAGTCCAGAAGGGCGGCGATGGAAGAGCTGCAGCTGGGTCAGAGCCTGGAGGGAGGGCGGGGCCTTCACTGAGGAACCCCCCGCCCCCCGAGGCCAGCCCTAGGCCCCGGCGGTCGCGCATGCGCCCTTGGCCTGTGCGGTGTGTGGGGGCTTGAACCCAAGCCCGCAGGGCTCCCGGAGCGGCCAGAGAAAGAAGGGCCCATGGAGAGGTAGGCGAGGTGGGCAGGGGGCGCCACCTTACTCTCCTCAGCTCCCTGAGGGAGAGAGACAGAGACAGAGACAGAGAGAGAGATCCCTGACCTCTGAGTCTCTGCCTCCACCGCTGGCTGGTGCCAACTCACGCGCCATCCCACTTCCAGCCATCACCCCCACGCCTGCCCCGGGGCCAGCCCCACCACAGAGAGGCCGGTTGGTTCCTGCTCACCTCTGTGCCGTCCCTTCCCGACCTGACCCCAGTGCAGGGGATAAGCTTCAGACAAGTCTTTCCATGTCCCTCTGCATGACAATAGACTTCCTCCCCTCTCCCATTCCACAGGCCCACCCACCCGGGACATCCACCTTTGTCATTAGCTCAGGAGAGGATGCAAGATGAGAATCTCTGCTATTGTGTGGGGAGACTCAGTTTCCCGGGTTTCCCCCATGGACACATGTTCTTCAGCTGGGTCTGATTTTCTCCAGACAAGCTGTCTTGGGAAGGATTTGGCCAGCCCTAAGAACCTGAAGGGAAAGGGCGGAGGGGGGTTCTCTCTCTGCCCCCGACAGCCCCGAGCTGGGTCGGTCCCTCAGACCTGGCCAGGGGCAGCCCATCCCCCGGCGCCCTTCCCCGGGGCATCCAAGGGCAGGCTCGGCGCCAGCCCCACCCCGCTCGCCACTGCCCGACCATCGTCCTCCCTCGGGGGGCCTGGGCAGGACAGGGACCCGGGTGTGGGAGGCCTCCAGATCTCAGGCCTGGCACACCGTTTACCAGGCTGCTTCCTCCTCTGACGGGGGCCCAGCACACGCCCCAGGAGACTTGGCAGCCGCCCCCAGGGCTCTATCCTCTGCAACTCGTCCCCTTGGAAGGGGCCTGGCCCAGGTGCCAGGTTCGGCTGGTCGGCCAGCCTCCTTTGGAGAAAGCAGGCAAGCCGAGCCAGGCTTGCAGTGGCCCTGGCGTGACACCTGCCACCTCAGGCAGAGGGCCTCCCGCGTGCCCTCCATGGCGGGTTTCTCCCCGGAGCCGTGGCCTGGGCACTAGGAAGGCCGGGCCTCCCCGACTCCCGGGAGGAGGGGCTAGCCCACTTGCGCCCTGGCCCCCAAACCCTCTGGTGCCATCTGCCTGTCTCGGCACTTCTGACTCCACAGAGCCTTTCCTACATCTGGGCTGCCTGCCGTGGCAAAGTGCAGGCGTGGGGTGAGGCCATGGCTTTGTCTTTCCAGGAAAAAATGAGCCCCTGGCCTAAGCAGCAGGCCCAGGCAGAGCCTTGAGCTTGAAGCCCAGTAGGTCTGTGGCCCTCAGGGCCAGAGCCATGCTTTCAAGGCAGGGAAGCGGCCTGCAAGCTGAGTGGGAGTGGGGGAGGGGAGGGAGACAGCTGAAGCCGAGTCCAGAAGGGCGGCGATGGAAGAGCTGCAGCTGGGTCAGAGCCTGGAGGGAGGGCGGGGCCTTCACTGAGGAACCCCCCGCCCCCCGAGGCCAGCCCTAGGCCCCGGCGGTCGCGCATGCGCCCTTGGCCTGTGCGGTGTGTGGGGGCTTGAACCCAAGCCCGCAGGGCTCCCGGAGCGGCCAGAGAAAGAAGGGCCCATGGAGAGGTAGGCGAGGTGGGCAGGGGGCGCCACCTTACTCTCCTCAGCTCCCTGAGGGAGAGAGACAGAGACAGAGACAGAGAGAGAGATCCCTGACCTCTGAGTCTCTGCCTCCACCGCTGGCTGGTGCCAACTCACGCGCCATCCCACTTCCAGCCATCACCCCCACGCCTGCCCCGGGGCCAGCCCCACCACAGAGAGGCCGGTTGGTTCCTGCTCACCTCTGTGCCGTCCCTTCCCGACCTGACCCCAGTGCAGGGGATAAGCTTCAGACAAGTCTTTCCATGTCCCTCTGCATGACAATAGACTTCCTCCCCTCTCCCATTCCACAGGCCCACCCACCCGGGACATCCACCTTTGTCATTAGCTCAGGAGAGGATGCAAGATGAGAATCTCTGCTATTGTGTGGGGAGACTCAGTTTCCCGGGTTTCCCCCATGGACACATGTTCTTCAGCTGGGTCTGATTTTCTCCAGACAAGCTGTCTTGGGAAGGATTTGGCCAGCCCTAAGAACCTGAAGGGAAAGGGCGGAGGGGGGTTCTCTCTCTGCCCCCGACAGCCCCGAGCTGGGTCGGTCCCTCAGACCTGGCCAGGGGCAGCCCATCCCCCGGCGCCCTTCCCCGGGGCATCCAAGGGCAGGCTCGGCGCCAGCCCCACCCCGCTCGCCACTGCCCGACCATCGTCCTCCCTCGGGGGGCCTGGGCAGGACAGGGACCCGGGTGTGGGAGGCCTCCAGATCTCAGGCCTGGCACACCGTTTACCAGGCTGCTTCCTCCTCTGACGGGGGCCCAGCACACGCCCCAGGAGACTTGGCAGCCGCCCCCAGGGCTCTATCCTCTGCAACTCGTCCCCTTGGAAGGGGCCTGGCCCAGGTGCCAGGTTCGGCTGGTCGGCCAGCCTCCTTTGGAGAAAGCAGGCAAGCCGAGCCAGGCTTGCAGTGGCCCTGGCGTGACACCTGCCACCTCAGGCAGAGGGCCTCCCGCGTGCCCTCCATGGCGGGTTTCTCCCCGGAGCCGTGGCCTGGGCACTAGGAAGGCCGGGCCTCCCCGACTCCCGGGAGGAGGGGCTAGCCCACTTGCGCCCTGGCCCCCAAACCCTCTGGTGCCATCTGCCTGTCTCGGCACTTCTGACTCCACAGAGCCTTTCCTACATCTGGGCTGCCTGCCGTGGCAAAGTGCAGGCGTGGGGTGAGGCCATGGTTTTGTCTTTCCAGGAAAAAATGAGCCCCTGGCCTAAGCAGCAGGCCCAGGCAGAGCCTTGAGCTTGAAGCCCAGTAGGTCTGTGGCCCTCAGGGCCAGAGCCATGCTTTCAAGGCAGGGAAGCGGCCTGCAAGCTGAGTGGGAGTGGGGGAGGGGAGGGAGACAGCTGAAGCCGAGTCCAGAAGGGCGGCGATGGAAGAGCTGCAGCTGGGTCAGAGCCTGGAGGGAGGGCGGGGCCTTCACTGAGGAACCCCCCGCCCCCCGAGGCCAGCCCTAGGCCCCGGCGGTCGCGCATGCGCCCTTGGCCTGTGCGGTGTGTGGGGGCTTGAACCCAAGCCCGCAGGGCTCCCGGAGCGGCCAGAGAAAGAAGGGCCCATGGAGAGGTAGGCGAGGTGGGCAGGGGGCGCCACCTTACTCTCCTCAGCTCCCTGAGGGAGAGAGAGAGAGACAGAGACAGAGAGAGAGATCCCTGACCTCTGAGTCTCTGCCTCCACCGCTGGCTGGTGCCAACTCACGCGCCATCCCACTTCCAGCCATGACCCCCACGCCTGCCCCGGGGCCAGCCCCACCACAGAGAGGCCGGTTGGTTCCTGCTCACCTCTGTGCCGTCCCTTCCCGACCTGACCCCAGTGCAGGGGATAAGCTTCAGACAAGTCTTTCCATGTCCCTCTGCATGACAATAGACTTCCTCCCCTCTCCCATTCCACAGGCCCACCCACCCGGGACATCCACCTTTGTCATTAGCTCAGGAGAGGATGCAAGATGAGAATCTCTGCTATTGTGTGGGGAGACTCAGTTTCCCGGGTTTCCCCCATGGACACATGTTCTTCAGCTGGGTCTGAATTTCTCCAGACAAGCTGTCTTGGGAAGGATTTGGCCAGCCCTAAGAACCTGAAGGGAAAGGGCGGAGGGGGGTTATCTCTCTGCCCCCGACAGCCCCGAGCTGGGTCGGTCCCTCAGACCTGGCCAGGGGCAGCCCATCCCCCGGCGCCCTTCCCCGGGGCATCCAAGGGCAGGCTCGGCGCCAGCCCCACCCCGCTCGCCACTGCCCGACCATCGTCCTCCCTCGGGGGGCCTGGGCAGGACAGGGACCCGGCTGTGGGAGGCCTCCAGATCTCAGGCCTGGCACACCGTTTACCAGGCTGCTTCCTCCTCTGACGGGGGCCCAGCACACGCCCCAGGAGACTTGGCAGCCGCCCCCAGGGCTCTATCCTCTGCAACTCGTCCCCTTGGAAGGGGCCTGGCCCAGGTGCCAGGTTCGGCTGGTCGGCCAGCCTCCTTTGGAGAAAGCAGGCAAGCCGAGCCAGGCTTGCAGTGGCCCTGGCGTGACACCTGCCACCTCAGGCAGAGGGCCTCCCGCGTGCCCTCCATGGCGGGTTTCTCCCCGGAGCCGTGGCCTGGGCACTAGGAAGGCCGGGCCTCCCCGACTCCCGGGAGGAGGGGCTAGCCCACTTGCGCCCTGGCCCCCAAACCCTCTGGTGCCATCTGCCTGTCTCGGCACTTCTGACTCCACAGAGCCTTTCCTACATCTGGGCTGCCTGCCGTGGCAAAGTGCAGGCGTGGGGTGAGGCCATGGCTTTGTCTTTCCAGGAAAAAATGAGCCCCTGGCCGAAGCAGCAGGCCCAGGCAGAGCCTTGAGCTTGAAGCCCAGTAGGTCTGTGGCCCTCAGGGCCAGAGCCATGCTTTCAAGGCAGGGAAGCGGCCTGCAAGCTGAGTGGGAGTGGGGGAGGGGAGGGAGACAGCTGAAGCCGAGTCCAGAAGGGCGGCGATGGAAGAGCTGCAGCTGGGTCAGAGCCTGGAGGGAGGGCGGGGCCTTCACTGAGGAACCCCCCGCCCCCCGAGGCCAGCCCTAGGCCCCGGCGGTCGCGCATGCGCCCTTGGCCTGTGCGGTGTGTGGGGGCTTGAACCCAAGCCCGCAGGGCTCCCGGAGCGGCCAGAGAAAGAAGGGCCCATGGAGAGGTAGGCGAGGTGGGCAGGGGGCGCCACCTTACTCTCCTCAGCTCCCTGAGGGAGAGAGACAGAGACAGAGACAGAGAGAGAGATCCCTGACCTCTGAGTCTCTGCCTCCACCGCTGGCTGGTGCCAACTCACGCGCCATCCCACTTCCAGCCATCACCCCCACGCCTGCCCCGGGGCCAGCCCCACCACAGAGAGGCCGGTTGGTTCCTGCTCACCTCTGTGCCGTCCCTTCCCGACCTGACCCCAGTGCAGGGGATAAGCTTCAGACAAGTCTTTCCATGTCCCTCTGCATGACAATAGACTTCCTCCCCTCTCCCATTCCACAGGCCCACCCACCCGGGACATCCACCTTTGTCATTAGCTCAGGAGAGGATGCAAGATGAGAATCTCTGCTATTGTGTGGGGAGACTCAGTTTCCCGGGTTTCCCCCATGGACACATGTTCTTCAGCTGGGTCTGATTTTCTCCAGACAAGCTGTCTTGGGAAGGATTTGGCCAGCCCTAAGAACCTGAAGGGAAAGGGCGGAGGGGGGTTCTCTCTCTGCCCCCGACAGCCCCGAGCTGGGTCGGTCCCTCAGACCTGGCCAGGGGCAGCCCATCCCCCGGCGCCCTTCCCCGGGGCATCCAAGGGCAGGCTCGGCGCCAGCCCCACCCCGCTCGCCACTGCCCGACCATCGTCCTCCCTCGGGGGGCCTGGGCAGGACAGGGACCCGGGTGTGGGAGGCCTCCAGATCTCAGGCCTGGCACACCGTTTACCAGGCTGCTTCCTCCTCTGACGGGGGCCCAGCACACGCCCCAGGAGACTTGGCAGCCGCCCCCAGGGCTCTATCCTCTGCAACTCGTCCCCTTGGAAGGGGCCTGGCCCAGGTGCCAGGTTCGGCTGGTCGGCCAGCCTCCTTTGGAGAAAGCAGGCAAGCCGAGCCAGGCTTGCAGTGGCCCTGGCGTGACACCTGCCACCTCAGGCAGAGGGCCTCCCGCGTGCCCTCCATGGCGGGTTTCTCCCCGGAGCCGTGGCCTGGGCACTAGGAAGGCCGGGCCTCCCCGACTCCCGGGAGGAGGGGCTAGCCCACTTGCGCCCTGGCCCCCAAACCCTCTGGTGCCATCTGCCTGTCTCGGCACTTCTGACTCCACAGAGCCTTTCCTACATCTGGGCTGCCTGCCGTGGCAAAGTGCAGGCGTGGGGTGAGGCCATGGCTTTGTCTTTCCAGGAAAAAATGAGCCCCTGGCCGAAGCAGCAGGCCCAGGCAGAGCCTTGAGCTTGAAGCCCAGTAGGTCTGTGGCCCTCAGGGCCAGAGCCATGCTTTCAAGGCAGGGAAGCGGCCTGCAAGCTGAGTGGGAGTGGGGGAGGGGAGGGAGACAGCTGAAGCCGAGTCCAGAAGGGCGGCGATGGAAGAGCTGCAGC
The DNA here is from genome assembly GCF_020826845.1 of Diceros bicornis minor. Lineage (NCBI taxonomy): Eukaryota > Metazoa > Chordata > Mammalia > Perissodactyla > Rhinocerotidae > Diceros > Diceros bicornis. Next base: position 18,668 of record NW_026691578.1, read on the forward strand.
TGGGTCAGAGCCTGGAGGGAGGGCGGGGCCTTCACTGAGGAACCCCCCGCCCCCCGAGGCCAGCCCTAGGCCCCGGCGGTCGCGCATGCGCCCTTGGCCTGTGCGGTGTGTGGGGGCTTGAACCCAAGCCCGCAGGGCTCCCGGAGCGGCCAGAGAAAGAAGGGCCCATGGAGAGGTAGGCGAGGTGGGCAGGGGGCGCCACCTTACTCTCCTCAGCTCCCTGAGGGAGAGAGACAGAGACAGAGACAGAGAGAGAGATCCCTGACCTCTGAGTCTCTGCCTCCACCGCTGGCTGGTGCCAACTCACGCGCCATCCCACTTCCAGCCATCACCCCCACGCCTGCCCCGGGGCCAGCCCCACCACAGAGAGGCCGGTTGGTTCCTGCTCACCTCTGTGCCGTCCCTTCCCGACCTGACCCCAGTGCAGGGGATAAGCTTCAGACAAGTCTTTCCATGTCCCTCTGCATGACAATAGACTTCCTCCCCTCTCCCATTCCACAGGCCCACCCACCCGGGACATCCACCTTTGTCATTAGCTCAGGAGAGGATGCAAGATGAGAATCTCTGCTATTGTGTGGGGAGACTCAGTTTCCCGGGTTTCCCCCATGGACACATGTTCTTCAGCTGGGTCTGATTTTCTCCAGACAAGCTGTCTTGGGAAGGATTTGGCCAGCCCTAAGAACCTGAAGGGAAAGGGCGGAGGGGGGTTCTCTCTCTGCCCCCGACAGCCCCGAGCTGGGTCGGTCCCTCAGACCTGGCCAGGGGCAGCCCATCCCCCGGCGCCCTTCCCCGGGGCATCCAAGGGCAGGCTCGGCGCCAGCCCCACCCCGCTCGCCACTGCCCGACCATCGTCCTCCCTCGGGGGGCCTGGGCAGGACAGGGACCCGGGTGTGGGAGGCCTCCAGATCTCAGGCCTGGCACACCGTTTACCAGGCTGCTTCCTCCTCTGACGGGGGCCCAGCACACGCCCCAGGAGACTTGGCAGCCGCCCCCAGGGCTCTATCCTCTGCAACTCGTCCCCTTGGAAGGGGCCTGGCCCAGGTGCCAGGTTCGGCTGGTCGGCCAGCCTCCTTTGGAGAAAGCAGGCAAGCCGAGCCAGGCTTGCAGTGGCCCTGGCGTGACACCTGCCACCTCAGGCAGAGGGCCTCCCGCGTGCCCTCCATGGCGGGTTTCTCCCCGGAGCCGTGGCCTGGGCACTAGGAAGGCCGGGCCTCCCCGACTCCCGGGAGGAGGGGCTAGCCCACTTGCGCCCTGGCCCCCAAACCCTCTGGTGCCATCTGCCTGTCTCGGCACTTCTGACTCCACAGAGCCTTTCCTACATCTGGGCTGCCTGCCGTGGCAAAGTGCAGGCGTGGGGTGAGGCCATGGCTTTGTCTTTCCAGGAAAAAATGAGCCCCTGGCCTAAGCAGCAGGCCCAGGCAGAGCCTTGAGCTTGAAGCCCAGTAGGTCTGTGGCCCTCAGGGCCAGAGCCATGCTTTCAAGGCAGGGAAGCGGCCTGCAAGCTGAGTGGGAGTGGGGGAGGGGAGGGAGACAGCTGAAGCCGAGTCCAGAAGGGCGGCGATGGAAGAGCTGCAGCTGGGTCAGAGCCTGGAGGGAGGGCGGGGCCTTCACTGAGGAACCCCCCGCCCCCCGAGGCCAGCCCTAGGCCCCGGCGGTCGCGCATGCGCCCTTGGCCTGTGCGGTGTGTGGGGGCTTGAACCCAAGCCCGCAGGGCTCCCGGAGCGGCCAGAGAAAGAAGGGCCCATGGAGAGGTAGGCGAGGTGGGCAGGGGGCGCCACCTTACTCTCCTCAGCTCCCTGAGGGAGAGAGACAGAGACAGAGACAGAGAGAGAGATCCCTGACCTCTGAGTCTCTGCCTCCACCGCTGGCTGGTGCCAACTCACGCGCCATCCCACTTCCAGCCATCACCCCCACGCCTGCCCCGGGGCCAGCCCCACCACAGAGAGGCCGGTTGGTTCCTGCTCACCTCTGTGCCGTCCCTTCCCGACCTGACCCCAGTGCAGGGGATAAGCTTCAGACAAGTCTTTCCATGTCCCTCTGCATGACAATAGACTTCCTCCCCTCTCCCATTCCACAGGCCCACCCACCCGGGACATCCACCTTTGTCATTAGCTCAGGAGAGGATGCAAGATGAGAATCTCTGCTATTGTGTGGGGAGACTCAGTTTCCCGGGTTTCCCCCATGGACACATGTTCTTCAGCTGGGTCTGATTTTCTCCAGACAAGCTGTCTTGGGAAGGATTTGGCCAGCCCTAAGAACCTGAAGGGAAAGGGCGGAGGGGGGTTCTCTCTCTGCCCCCGACAGCCCCGAGCTGGGTCGGTCCCTCAGACCTGGCCAGGGGCAGCCCATCCCCCGGCGCCCTTCCCCGGGGCATCCAAGGGCAGGCTCGGCGCCAGCCCCACCCCGCTCGCCACTGCCCGACCATCGTCCTCCCTCGGGGGGCCTGGGCAGGACAGGGACCCGGCTGTGGGAGGCCTCCAGATCTCAGGCCTGGCACACCGTTTACCAGGCTGCTTCCTCCTCTGACGGGGGCCCAGCACACGCCCCAGGAGACTTGGCAGCCGCCCCCAGGGCTCTATCCTCTGCAACTCGTCCCCTTGGAAGGGGCCTGGCCCAGGTGCCAGGTTCGGCTGGTCGGCCAGCCTCCTTTGGAGAAAGCAGGCAAGCCGAGCCAGGCTTGCAGTGGCCCTGGCGTGACACCTGCCACCTCAGGCAGAGGGCCTCCCGCGTGCCCTCCATGGCGGGTTTCTCCCCGGAGCCGTGGCCTGGGCACTAGGAAGGCCGGGCCTCCCCGACTCCCGGGAGGAGGGGCTAGCCCACTTGCGCCCTGGCCCCCAAACCCTCTGGTGCCATCTGCCTGTCTCGGCACTTCTGACTCCACAGAGCCTTTCCTACATCTGGGCTGCCTGCCGTGGCAAAGTGCAGGCGTGGGGTGAGGCCATGGCTTTGTCTTTCCAGGAAAAAATGAGCCCCTGGCCTAAGCAGCAGGCCCAGGCAGAGCCTTGAGCTTGAAGCCCAGTAGGTCTGTGGCCCTCAGGGCCAGAGCCATGCTTTCAAGGCAGGGAAGCGGCCTGCAAGCTGAGTGGGAGTGGGGGAGGGGAGGGAGACAGCTGAAGCCGAGTCCAGAAGGGCGGCGATGGAAGAGCTGCAGCTGGGTCAGAGCCTGGAGGGAGGGCGGGGCCTTCACTGAGGAACCCCCCGCCCCCCGAGGCCAGCCTTAGGCCCCGGCGGTCGCGCATGCGCCCTTGGCCTGTGTGGTGTGTGGGGGCTTGAACCCAAGCCCGCAGGGCTCCCGGAGCGGCCAGAGAAAGAAGGGCCCATGGAGAGGTAGGCGAGGTGGGCAGGGGGCGCCACCTTACTCTCCTCAGCTCCCTGAGGGAGAGAGACAGAGACAGAGACAGAGAGAGAGATCCCTGACCTCTGAGTCTCTGCCTCCACCGCTGGCTGGTGCCAACTCACGCGCCATCCCACTTCCAGCCATGACCCCCACGCCTGCCCCGGGGCCAGCCCCACCACAGAGAGGCCGGTTGGTTCCTGCTCACCTCTGTGCCGTCCCTTCCCGTCCTGACCCCAGTGCAGGGGATAAGCTTCAGACAAGTCTTTCCATGTGCCTCTGCATGACAATAGACTTCCTCCCCTCTCCCATTCCACAGGCCCACCCACCCGGGACATCCACCTTTGTCATTAGCTCAGGAGAGGATGCAAGATGAGAATCTCTGCTATTGTGTGGGGAGACTCAGTTTCCCGGGTTTCCCCCATGGACACATGTTCTTCAGCTGGGTCTGAATTTCTCCAGACAAGCTGTCTTGGGAAGGATTTGGCCAGCCCTAAGAACCTGAAGGGAAAGGGCGGAGGGGGGTTCTCTCTCTGCCCCCGACAGCCCCGAGCTGGGTCGGTCCCTCAGACCTGGCCAGGGGCAGCCCATCCCCCGGCGCCCTTCCCCGGGGCATCCAAGGGCAGGCTCGGCGCCAGCCCCACCCCGCTCGCCACTGCCCGACCATCGTCCTCCCTCGGGGGGCCTGGGCAGGACAGGGACCCGGCTGTGGGAGGCCTCCAGATCTCAGGCCTGGCACACCGTTTACCAGGCTGCTTCCTCCTCTGACGGGGGCCCAGCACACGCCCCAGGAGACTTGGCAGCCGCCCCCAGGGCTCTATCCTCTGCAACTCGTCCCCTTGGAAGGGGCCTGGCCCAGGTGCCAGGTTCGGCTGGTCGGCCAGCCTCCTTTGGAGAAAGCAGGCAAGCCGAGCCAGGCTTGCAGTGGCCCTGGCGTGACACCTGCCACCTCAGGCAGAGGGCCTCCCGCGTGCCCTCCATGGCGGGTTTCTCCCCGGAGCCGTGGCCTGGGCACTAGGAAGGCCGGGCCTCCCCGACTCCCGGGAGGAGGGGCTAGCCCACTTGCGCCCTGGCCCCCAAACCCTCTGGTGCCATCTGCCTGTCTCGGCACTTCTGACTCCACAGAGCCTTTCCTACATCTGGGCTGCCTGCCGTGGCAAAGTGCAGGCGTGGGGTGAGGCCATGGCTTTGTCTTTCCAGGAAAAAATGAGCCCCTGGCCGAAGCAGCAGGCCCAGGCAGAGCCTTGAGCTTGAAGCCCAGTAGGTCTGTGGCCCTCAGGGCCAGAGCCATGCTTTCAAGGCAGGGAAGCGGCCTGCAAGCTGAGTGGGAGTGGGGGAGGGGAGGGAGACAGCTGAAGCCGAGTCCAGAAGGGCGGCGATGGAAGAGCTGCAGCTGGGTCAGAGCCTGGAGGGAGGGCGGGGCCTTCACTGAGGAACCCCCCGCCCCCCGAGGCCAGCCCTAGGCCCCGGCGGTCGCGCATGCGCCCTTGGCCTGTGCGGTGTGTGGGGGCTTGAACCCAAGCCCGCAGGGCTCCCGGAGCGGCCAGAGAAAGAAGGGCCCATGGAGAGGTAGGCGAGGTGGGCAGGGGGCGCCACCTTACTCTCCTCAGCTCCCTGAGGGAGAGAGACAGAGACAGAGACAGAGAGAGAGATCCCTGACCTCTGAGTCTCTGCCTCCACCGCTGGCTGGTGCCAACTCACGCGCCATCCCACTTCCAGCCATCACCCCCACGCCTGCCCCGGGGCCAGCCCCACCACAGAGAGGCCGGTTGGTTCCTGCTCACCTCTGTGCCGTCCCTTCCCGACCTGACCCCAGTGCAGGGGATAAGCTTCAGACAAGTCTTTCCATGTCCCTCTGCATGACAATAGACTTCCTCCCCTCTCCCATTCCACAGGCCCACCCACCCGGGACATCCACCTTTGTCATTAGCTCAGGAGAGGATGCAAGATGAGAATCTCTGCTATTGTGTGGGGAGACTCAGTTTCCCGGGTTTCCCCCATGGACACATGTTCTTGAGCTGGGTCTGATTTTCTCCAGACAAGCTGTCTTGGGAAGGATTTGGCCAGCCCTAAGAACCTGAAGGGAAAGGGCGGAGGGGGGTTCTCTCTCTGCCCCCGACAGCCCCGAGCTGGGTCGGTCCCTCAGACCTGGCCAGGGGCAGCCCATCCCCCGGCGCCCTTCCCCGGGGCATCCAAGGGCAGGCTCGGCGCCAGCCCCACCCCGCTCGCCACTGCCCGACCATCGTCCTCCCTCGGGGGGCCTGGGCAGGACAGGGACCCGGCTGTGGGAGGCCTCCAGATCTCAGGCCTGGCACACCGTTTACCAGGCTGCTTCCTCCTCTGACGGGGGCCCAGCACACGCCCCAGGAGACTTGGCAGCCGCCCCCAGGGCTCTATCCTCTGCAACTCGTCCCCTTGGAAGGGGCCTGGCCCAGGTGCCAGGTTCGGCTGGTCGGCCAGCCTCCTTTGGAGAAAGCAGGCAAGCCGAGCCAGGCTTGCAGTGGCCCTGGCGTGACACCTGCCACCTCAGGCAGAGGGCCTCCCGCGTGCCCTCCATGGCGGGTTTCTCCCCGGAGCCGTGGCCTGGGCACTAGGAAGGCCGTGCCTCCCCGACTCCCGGGAGGAGGGGCTAGCCCACTTGCGCCCTGGCCCCCAAACCCTCTGGTGCCATCTGCCTGTCTCGGCACTTCTGACTCCACAGAGCCTTTCCTACATCTGGGCTGCCTGCCGTGGCAAAGTGCAGGCGTGGGGTGAGGCCATGGCTTTGTCTTTCCAGGAAAAAATGAGCCCCTGGCCGAAGCAGCAGGCCCAGGCAGAGCCTTGAGCTTGAAGCCCAGTAGGTCTGTGGCCCTCAGGGCCAGAGCAATGCTTTCAAGGCAGGGAAGCGGCCTGCAAGCTGAGTGGGAGTGGGGGAGGGGAGGGAGACAGCTGAAGCCGAGTCCAGAAGGGCGGCGATGGAAGAGCTGCAGCTGGGTCAGAGCCTGGAGGGAGGGCGGGGCCTTCACTGAGGACCCCCCCCCAGACCAGCCCTAGGCCCCGGCGGTCGCGCATGCGCCCTTGGCCTGTGCGGTGTGTGGGGGCTTGAACCCAAGCCCGCAGGGCTCCCGGAGCGGCCAGAGAAAGAAGGGCCCATGGAGAGGTAGGCGAGGTGGGCAGGGGGCGCCACCTTACTCTCCTCAGCTCCCTGAGGGAGAGAGAGAGAGACAGAGACAGAGAGAGAGATCCCTGACCTCTGAGTCTCTGCCTCCACCGCTGGCTGGTGCCAACTCACGCGCCATCCCACTTCCAGCCATCACCCCCACGCCTGCCCCGGGGCCAGCCCCACCACAGAGAGGCCGGTTGGTTCCTGCTCACCTCTGTGCCGTCCCTTCCCGACCTGACCCCAGTGCAGGGGATAAGCTTCAGACAAGTCTTTCCATGTCCCTCTGCATGACAATAGATTTCCTCCCCTCTCCCATTCCACAGGCCCACCCACCCGGGACATCCACCTTTGTCATTAGCTCAGGAGAGGATGCAAGATGAGAATCTCTGCTATTGTGTGGGGAGACTCAGTTTCCCGGGTTTCCCCCATGGACACATGTTCTTCAGCTGGGTCTGAATTTCTCCAGACAAGCTGTCTTGGGAAGGATTTGGCCAGCCCTAAGAACCTGAAGGGAAAGGGCGGAGGGGGGTTCTCTCTCTGCCCCCGACAGCCCCGAGCTGGGTCGGTCCCTCAGACCTGGCCAGGGGCAGCCCATCCCCCGGCGCCCTTCCCCGGGGCATCCAAGGGCAGGCTCGGCGCCAGCCCCACCCCGCTCGCCACTGCCCGACCATCGTCCTCCCTCGGGGGGCCTGGGCAGGACAGGGACCCGGCTGTGGGAGGCCTCCAGATCTCAGGCCTGGCACACCGTTTACCAGGCTGCTTCCTCCTCTGACGGGGGCCCAGCACACGCCCCAGGAGACTTGGCAGCCGCCCCCAGGGCTCTATCCTCTGCAACTCGTCCCCTTGGAAGGGGCCTGGCCCAGGTGCCAGGTTCGGCTGGTCGGCCAGCCTCCTTTGGAGAAAGCAGGCAAGCCGAGCCAGGCTTGCAGTGGCCCTGGCGTGACACCTGCCACCTCAGGCAGAGGGCCTCCCGCGTGCCCTCCATGGCGGGTTTCTCCCCGGAGCCGTGGCCTGGGCACTAGGAAGGCCGGGCCTCCCCGACTCCCGGGAGGAGGGGCTAGCCCACTTGCGCCCTGGCCCCCAAACCCTCTGGTGCCATCTGCCTGTCTCGGCACTTCTGACTCCACAGAGCCTTTCCTAATCTGGGCTGCCTGCCGTGGCAAAGTGCAGGCGTGGGGTGAGGCCATGGCTTTGTCTTTCCAGGAAAAAATGAGCGCCTGGCCGAAGCAGCAGGCCCAGGCAGAGCCTTGAGCTTGAAGCCCAGTAGGTCTGTGGCCCTCAGGGCCAGAGCAATGCTTTCAAGGCAGGGAAGCGGCCTGCAAGCTGAGTGGGAGTGGGGGAGGGGAGGGAGACAGCTGAAGCCGAGTCCAGAAGGGCGGCGATGGAAGAGCTGCAGCTGGGTCAGAGCCTGGAGGGAGGGCGGGGCCTTCACTGAGGACCCCCCCCCCAGACCAGCCCTAGGCCCCGGCGGTCGCGCATGCGCCCTTGGCCTGTGCGGTGTGTGGGGGCTTGAACCCAAGCCCGCAGGGCTCCCGGAGCGGCCAGAGAAAGAAGGGCCCATGGAGAGGTAGGCGAGGTGGGCAGGGGGCGCCACCTTACTCTCCTCAGCTCCCTGAGGGAGAGAGAGAGAGACAGAGACAGAGAGCGAGATCCCTGACCTCTGAGTCTCTGCCTCCACCGCTGGCTGGTGCCAACTCACGCGCCATCCCACTTCCAGCCATCACCCCCACGCCTGCCCCGGGGCCAGCCCCACCACAGAGAGGCCGGTTGGTTCCTGCTCACCTCTGTGCCGTCCCTTCCCGACCTGACCCCAGTGCAGGGGATAAGCTTCAGACAAGTCTTTCCATGTCCCTCTGCATGACAATAGACTTCCTCCCCTCTCCCATTCCACAGGCCCACCCACCCGGGACATCCACCTTTGTCATTAGCTCAGGAGAGGATGCAAGATGAGAATCTCTGCTATTGTGTGGGGAGACTCAGTTTCCCGGGTTTCCCCCATGGACACATGTTCTTCAGCTGGGTCTGAATTTCTCCAGACAAGCTGTCTTGGGAAGGATTTGGCCAGCCCTAAGAACCTGAAGGGAAAGGGCGGAGGGGGGTTCTCTCTCTGCCCCCGACAGCCCCGAGCTGGGTCGGTCCCTCAGACCTGGCCAGGGGCAGCCCATCCCCCGGCGCCCTTCCCCGGGGCATCCAAGGGCAGGCTCGGCGCCAGCCCCACCCCGCTCGCCACTGCCCGACCATCGTCCTCCCTCGGGGGGCCTGGGCAGGACAGGGACCCGGCTGTGGGAGGCCTCCAGATCTCAGGCCTGGCACACCGTTTACCAGGCTGCTTCCTCCTCTGACGGGGGCCCAGCACACGCCCCAGGAGACTTGGCAGCCGCCCCCAGGGCTCTATCCTCTGCAACTCGTCCCCTTGGAAGGGGCCTGGCCCAGGTGCCAGGTTCGGCTGGTCGGCCAGCCTCCTTTGGAGAAAGCAGGCAAGCCGAGCCAGGCTTGCAGTGGCCCTGGCGTGACACCTGCCACCTCAGGCAGAGGGCCTCCCGCGTGCCCTCCATGGCGGGTTTCTCCCCGGAGCCGTGGCCTGGGCACTAGGAAGGCCGGGCCTCCCCGACTCCCGGGAGGAGGGGCTAGCCCACTTGCGCCCTGGCCCCCAAACCCTCTGGTGCCATCTGCCTGTCTCGGCACTTCTGACTCCACAGAGCCTTTCCTAATCTGGGCTGCCTGCCGTGGCAAAGTGCAGGCGTGGGGTGAGGCCATGGCTTTGTCTTTCCAGGAAAAAATGAGCCCCTGGCCGAAGCAGCAGGCCCAGGCAGAGCCTTGAGCTTGAAGCCCAGTAGGTCTGTGGCCCTCAGGGCCAGAGCAATGCTTTCAAGGCAGGGAAGCGGCCTGCAAGCTGAGTGGGAGTGGGGGAGGGGAGGGAGACAGCTGAAGCCGAGTCCAGAAGGGCGGCGATGGAAGAGCTGCAGCTGGGTCAGAGCCTGGAGGGAGGGCGGGGCCTTCACTGAGGACCCCCCCCCAGACCAGCCCTAGGCCCCGGCGGTCGCGCATGCGCCCTTGGCCTGTGCGGTGTGTGGGGGCTTGAACCCAAGCCCGCAGGGCTCCCGGAGCGGCCAGAGAAAGAAGGGCCCATGGAGAGGTAGGCGAGGTGGGCAGGGGGCGCCACCTTACTCTCCTCAGCTCCCTGAGGGAGAGAGAGAGAGACAGAGACAGAGAGAGAGATCCCTGACCTCTGAGTCTCTGCCTCCACCGCTGGCTGGTGCCAACTCACGCGCCATCCCACTTCCAGCCATCACCCCCACGCCTGCCCCGGGGCCAGCCCCACCACAGAGAGGCCGGTTGGTTCCTGCTCACCTCTGTGCCGTCCCTTCCCGACCTGACCCCAGTGCAGGGGATAAGCTTCAGACAAGTCTTTCCATGTCCCTCTGCATGACAATAGACTTCCTCCCCTCTCCCATTCCACAGGCCCACCCACCCGGGACATCCACCTTTGTCATTAGCTCAGGAGAGGATGCAAGATGAGAATCTCTGCTATTGTGTGGGGAGACTCAGTTTCCCGGGTTTCCCCCATGGACACATGTTCTTCAGCTGGGTCTGAATTTCTCCAGACAAGCTGTCTTGGGAAGGATTTGGCCAGCCCTAAGAACCTGAAGGGAAAGGGCGGAGGGGGGTTCTCTCTCTGCCCCCGACAGCCCCGAGCTGGGTCGGTCCCTCAGACCTGGCCAGGGGCAGCCCATCCCCCGGCGCCCTTCCCCGGGGCATCCAAGGGCAGGCTCGGCGCCAGCCCCACCCCGCTCGCCACTGCCCGACCATCGTCCTCCCTCGGGGGGCCTGGGCAGGACAGGGACCCGGCTGTGGGAGGCCTCCAGATCTCAGGCCTGGCACACCGTTTACCAGGCTGCTTCCTCCTCTGACGGGGGCCCAGCACACGCCCCAGGAGACTTGGCAGCCGCCCCCAGGGCTCTATCCTCTGCAACTCGTCCCCTTGGAAGGGGCCTGGCCCAGGTGCCAGGTTCGGCTGGTCGGCCAGCCTCCTTTGGAGAAAGCAGGCAAGCCGAGCCAGGCTTGCAGTGGCCCTGGCGTGACACCTGCCACCTCAGGCAGAGGGCCTCCCGCGTGCCCTCCATGGCGGGTTTCTCCCCGGAGCCGTGGCCTGGGCACTAGGAAGGCCGGGCCTCCCCGACTCCCGGGAGGAGGGGCTAGCCCACTTGCGCCCTGGCCCCCAAACCCTCTGGTGCCATCTGCCTGTCTCGGCACTTCTGACTCCACAGAGCCTTTCCTACATCTGGGCTGCCTGCCGTGGCAAAGTGCAGGCGTGGGGTGAGGCCATGGCTTTGTCTTTCCAGGAAAAAATGAGCCCCTGGCCGAAGCAGCAGGCCCAGGCAGAGCCTTGAGCTTGAAGCCCAGTAGGTCTGTGGCCCTCAGGGCCAGAGCCATGCTTTCAAGGCAGGGAAGCGGCCTGCAAGCTGAGTGGGAGTGGGGGAGGGGAGGGAGACAGCTGAAGCCGAGTCCAGAAGGGCGGCGATGGAAGAGCTGCAGCTGGGTCAGAGCCTGGAGGGAGGGCGGGGCCTTCACTGAGGAACCCCCCGCCCCCCGAGGCCAGCCCTAGGCCCCGGCGGTCGCGCATGCGCCCTTGGCCTGTGCGGTGTGTGGGGGCTTGAACCCAAGCCCGCAGGGCTCCCGGAGCGGCCAGAGAAAGAAGGGCCCATGGAGAGGTAGGCGAGGTGGGCAGGGGGCGCCACCTTACTCTCCTCAGCTCCCTGAGGGAGAGAGACAGAGACAGAGACAGAGAGAGAGATCCCTGACCTCTGAGTCTCTGCCTCCACCGCTGGCTGGTGCCAACTCACGCGCCATCCCACTTCCAGCCATCACCCCCACGCCTGCCCCGGGGCCAGCCCCACCACAGAGAGGCCGGTTGGTTCCTGCTCACCTCTGTGCCGTCCCTTCCCGACCTGACCCCAGTGCAGGGGATAAGCTTCAGACAAGTCTTTCCATGTCCCTCTGCATGACAATAGACTTCCTCCCCTCTCCCATTCCACAGGCCCACCCACCCGGGACATCCACCTTTGTCATTAGCTCAGGAGAGGATGCAAGATGAGAATCTCTGCTATTGTGTGGGGAGACTCAGTTTCCCGGGTTTCCCCCATGGACACATGTTCTTCAGCTGGGTCTGATTTTCTCCAGACAAGCTGTCTTGGGAAGGATTTGGCCAGCCCTAAGAACCTGAAGGGAAAGGGCGGAGGGGGGTTCTCTCTCTGCCCCCGACAGCCCCGAGCTGGGTCGGTCCCTCAGACCTGGCCAGGGGCAGCCCATCCCCCGGCGCCCTTCCCCGGGGCATCCAAGGGCAGGCTCGGCGCCAGCCCCACCCCGCTCGCCACTGCCCGACCATCGTCCTCCCTCGGGGGGCCTGGGCAGGACAGGGACCCGGGTGTGGGAGGCCTCCAGATCTCAGGCCTGGCACACCGTTTACCAGGCTGCTTCCTCCTCTGACGGGGGCCCAGCACACGCCCCAGGAGACTTGGCAGCCGCCCCCAGGGCTCTATCCTCTGCAACTCGTCCCCTTGGAAGGGGCCTGGCCCAGGTGCCAGGTTCGGCTGGTCGGCCAGCCTCCTTTGGAGAAAGCAGGCAAGCCGAGCCAGGCTTGCAGTGGCCCTGGCGTGACACCTGCCACCTCAGGCAGAGGGCCTCCCGCGTGCCCTCCATGGCGGGTTTCTCCCCGGAGCCGTGGCCTGGGCACTAGGAAGGCCGGGCCTCCCCGACTCCCGGGAGGAGGGGCTAGCCCACTTGCGCCCTGGCCCCCAAACCCTCTGGTGCCATCTGCCTGTCTCGGCACTTCTGACTCCACAGAGCCTTTCCTACATCTGGGCTGCCTGCCGTGGCAAAGTGCAGGCGTGGGGTGAGGCCATGGCTTTGTCTTTCCAGGAAAAAATGAGCCCCTGGCCGAAGCAGCAGGCCCAGGCAGAGCCTTGAGCTTGAAGCCCAGTAGGTCTGTGGCCCTCAGGGCCAGAGCCATGCTTTCAAGGCAGGGAAGCGGCCTGCAAGCTGAGTGGGAGTGGGGGAGGGGAGGGAGACAGCTGAAGCCGAGTCCAGAAGGGCGGCGATGGAAGAGCTGCAGCTGGGTCAGAGCCTGGAGGGAGGGCGGGGCCTTCACTGAGGACCCCCCCCCCAGACCAGCCCTAGGCCCCGGCGGTCGCGCATGCGCCCTTGGCCTGTGCGGTGTGTGGGGGCTTGAACCCAAGCCCGCAGGGCTCCCGGAGCGGCCAGAGAAAGAAGGGCCCATGGAGAGGTAGGCGAGGTGGGCAGGGGGCGCCACCTTACTCTCCTCAGCTCCCTGAGGGAGAGAGACAGAGACAGAGACAGAGAGAGAGATCCCTGACCTCTGAGTCTCTGCCTCCACCGCTGGCTGGTGCCAACTCACGCGCCATCCCACTTCCAGCCATCACCCCCACGCCTGCCCCGGGGCCAGCCCCACCACAGAGAGGCCGGTTGGTTCCTGCTCACCTCTGTGCCGTCCCTTCCCGACCTGACCCCAGTGCAGGGGATAAGCTTCAGACAAGTCTTTCCATGTCCCTCTGCATGACAATAGACTTCCTCCCCTCTCCCATTCCACAGGCCCACCCACCCGGGACATCCACCTTTGTCATTAGCTCAGGAGAGGATGCAAGATGAGAATCTCTGCTATTGTGTGGGGAGACTCAGTTTCCCGGGTTTCCCCCATGGACACATGTTCTTCAGCTGGGTCTGAATTTCTCCAGACAAGCTGTCTTGGGAAGGATTTGGCCAGCCCTAAGAAGCTGAAGGGAAAGGGCGGAGGGGGGTTCTCTCTCTGCCCCCGACAGCCCCGAGCTGGGTCGGTCCCTCAGACCTGGCCAGGGGCAGCCCATCCCCCGGCGCCCTTCCCCGGGGCATCCAAGGGCAGGCTCGGCGCCAGCCCCACCCCGCTCGCCACTGCCCGACCATCGTCCTCCCTCGGGGGGCCTGGGCAGGACAGGGACCCGGCTGTGGGAGGCCTCCAGATCTCAGGCCTGGCACACCGTTTACCAGGCTGCTTCCTCCTCTGACGGGGGCCCAGCACACGCCCCAGGAGACTTGGCAGCCGCCCCCAGGGCTCTATCCTCTGCAACTCGTCCCCTTGGAAGGGGCCTGGCCCAGGTGCCAGGTTCGGCTGGTCGGCCAGCCTCCTTTGGAGAAAGCAGGCAAGCCGAGCCAGGCTTGCAGTGGCCCTGGCGTGACACCTGCCACCTCAGGCAGAGGGCCTCCCGCGTGCCCTCCATGGCGGGTTTCTCCCCGGAGCCGTGGCCTGGGCACTAGGAAGGCCGGGCCTCCCCGACTCCCGGGAGGAGGGGCTAGCCCACTTGCGCCCTGGCCCCCAAACCCTCTGGTGCCATCTGCCTGTCTCGGCACTTCTGACTCCACAGAGCCTTTCCTACATCTGGGCTGCCTGCCGTGGCAAAGTGCAGGCGTGGGGTGAGGCCATGGCTTTGTCTTTCCAGGAAAAAATGAGCCCCTGGCCGAAGCAGCAGGCCCAGGCAGAGCCTTGAGCTTGAAGCCCAGTAGGTCTGTGGCACTCAGGGCCAGAGCCATGCTTTCAAGGCAGGGAAGCGGCCTGCAAGCTGAGTGGGAGTGGGGGAGGGGAGGGAGACAGCTGAAGCCGAGTCCAGAAGGGCGGCGATGGAAGAGCTGCAGCTGGGTCAGAGCCTGGAGGGAGGGCGGGGCCTTCACTGAGGACCCCCCCCCCAGACCAGCCCTAGGCCCCGGCGGTCGCGCATGCGCCCTTGGCCTGTGCGGTGTGTGGGGGCTTGAACCCAAGCCCGCAGGGCTCCCGGAGCGGCCAGAGAAAGAAGGGCCCATGGAGAGGTAGGCGAGGTGGGCAGGGGGCGCCACCTTACTCTCCTCAGCTCCCTGAGGGAGAGAGAGAGAGACAGAGACAGAGAGCGAGATCCCTGACCTCTGAGTCTCTGCCTCCACCGCTGGCTGGTGCCAACTCACGCGCCATCCCACTTCCAGCCATCACCCCCACGCCTGCCCCGGGGCCAGCCCCACCACAGAGAGGCCGGTTGGTTCCTGCTCACCTCTGTGCCGTCCCTTCCCGACCTGACCCCAGTGCAGGGGATAAGCTTCAGACAAGTCTTTCCATGTCCCTCTGCATGACAATAGACTTCCTCCCCTCTCCCATTCCACAGGCCCACCCACCCGGGACATCCACCTTTGTCATTAGCTCAGGAGAGGATGCAAGATGAGAATCTCTGCTATTGTGTGGGGAGACTCAGTTTCCCGGGTTTCCCCCATGGACACATGTTCTTCAGCTGGGTCTGAATTTCTCCAGACAAGCTGTCTTGGGAAGGATTTGGCCAGCCCTAAGAACCTGAAGGGAAAGGGCGGAGGGGGGTTCTCTCTCTGCCCCCGACAGCCCCGAGCTGGGTCGGTCCCTCAGACCTGGCCAGGGGCAGCCCATCCCCCGGCGCCCTTCCCCGGGGCATCCAAGGGCAGGCTCGGCGCCAGCCCCACCCCGCTCGCCACTGCCCGACCATCGTCCTCCCTCGGGGGGCCTGGGCAGGACAGGGACCCGGCTGTGGGAGGCCTCCAGATCTCAGGCCTGGCACACCGTTTACCAGGCTGCTTCCTCCTCTGACGGGGGCCCAGCACACGCCCCAGGAGACTTGGCAGCCGCCCCCAGGGCTCTATCCTCTGCAACTCGTCCCCTTGGAAGGGGCCTGGCCCAGGTGCCAGGTTCGGCTGGTCGGCCAGCCTCCTTTGGAGAAAGCAGGCAAGCCGAGCCAGGCTTGCAGTGGCCCTGGCGTGACACCTGCCACCTCAGGCAGAGGGCCTCCCGCGTGCCCTCCATGGCGGGTTTCTCCCCGGAGCCGTGGCCTGGGCACTAGGAAGGCCGGGCCTCCCCGACTCCCGGGAGGAGGGGCTAGCCCACTTGCGCCCTGGCCCCCAAACCCTCTGGTGCCATCTGCCTGTCTCGGCACTTCTGACTCCACAGAGCCTTTCCTAATCTGGGCTGCCTGCCGTGGCAAAGTGCAGGCGTGGGGTGAGGCCATGGCTTTGTCTTTCCAGGAAAAAATGAGCCCCTGGCCGAAGCAGCAGGCCCAGGCAGAGCCTTGAGCTTGAAGCCCAGTAGGTCTGTGGCCCTCAGGGCCAGAGCAATGCTTTCAAGGCAGGGAAGCGGCCTGCAAGCTGAGTGGGAGTGGGGGAGGGGAGGGAGACAGCTGAAGCCGAGTCCAGAAGGGCGGCGATGGAAGAGCTGCAGCTGGGTCAGAGCCTGGAGGGAGGGCGGGGCCTTCACTGAGGACCCCCCCCCAGACCAGCCCTAGGCCCCGGCGGTCGCGCATGCGCCCTTGGCCTGTGCGGTGTGTGGGGGCTTGAACCCAAGCCCGCAGGGCTCCCGGAGCGGCCAGAGAAAGAAGGGCCCATGGAGAGGTAGGCGAGGTGGGCAGGGGGCGCCACCTTACTCTCCTCAGCTCCCTGAGGGAGAGAGAGAGAGACAGAGACAGAGAGAGAGATCCCTGACCTCTGAGTCTCTGCCTCCACCGCTGGCTGGTGCCAACTCACGCGCCATCCCACTTCCAGCCATCACCCCCACGCCTGCCCCGGGGCCAGCCCCACCACAGAGAGGCCGGTTGGTTCCTGCTCACCTCTGTGCCGTCCCTTCCCGACCTGACCCCAGTGCAGGGGATAAGCTTCAGACAAGTCTTTCCATGTCCCTCTGCATGACAATAGACTTCCTCCCCTCTCCCATTCCACAGGCCCACCCACCCGGGACATCCACCTTTGTCATTAGCTCAGGAGAGGATGCAAGATGAGAATCTCTGCTATTGTGTGGGGAGACTCAGTTTCCCGGGTTTCCCCCATGGACACATGTTCTTCAGCTGGGTCTGAATTTCTCCAGACAAGCTGTCTTGGGAAGGATTTGGCCAGCCCTAAGAACCTGAAGGGAAAGGGCGGAGGGGGGTTCTCTCTCTGCCCCCGACAGCCCCGAGCTGGGTCGGTCCCTCAGACCTGGCCAGGGGCAGCCCATCCCCCGGCGCCCTTCCCCGGGGCATCCAAGGGCAGGCTCGGCGCCAGCCCCACCCCGCTCGCCACTGCCCGACCATCGTCCTCCCTCGGGGGGCCTGGGCAGGACAGGGACCCGGCTGTGGGAGGCCTCCAGATCTCAGGCCTGGCACACCGTTTACCAGGCTGCTTCCTCCTCTGACGGGGGCCCAGCACACGCCCCAGGAGACTTGGCAGCCGCCCCCAGGGCTCTATCCTCTGCAACTCGTCCCCTTGGAAGGGGCCTGGCCCAGGTGCCAGGTTCGGCTGGTCGGCCAGCCTCCTTTGGAGAAAGCAGGCAAGCCGAGCCAGGCTTGCAGTGGCCCTGGCGTGACACCTGCCACCTCAGGCAGAGGGCCTCCCGCGTGCCCTCCATGGCGGGTTTCTCCCCGGAGCCGTGGCCTGGGCACTAGGAAGGCCGGGCCTCCCTGACTCCCGGGAGGAGGGGCTAGCCCACTTGCGCCCTGGCCCCCAAACCCTCTGGTGCCATCTGCCTGTCTCGGCACTTCTGACTCCACAGAGCCTTTCCTACATCTGGGCTGCCTGCCGTGGCAAAGTGCAGGCGTGGGGTGAGGCCATGGCTTTGTCTTTCCAGGAAAAAATGAGCCCCTGGCCGAAGCAGCAGGCCCAGGCAGAGCCTTGAGCTTGAAGCCCAGTAGGTCTGTGGCCCTCAGGGCCAGAGCCATGCTTTCAAGGCAGGGAAGCGGCCTGCAAGCTGAGTGGGAGTGGGGGAGGGGAGGGAGACAGCTGAAGCCGAGTCCAGAAGGGCGGCGATGGAAGAGCTGCAGCTGGGTCAGAGCCTGGAGGGAGGGCGGGGCCTTCACTGAGGAACCCCCCGCCCCCCGAGGCCAGCCCTAGGCCCCGGCGGTCGCGCATGCGCCCTTGGCCTGTGCGGTGTGTGGGGGCTTGAACCCAAGCCCGCAGGGCTCCCGGAGCGGCCAGAGAAAGAAGGGCCCATGGAGAGGTAGGCGAGGTGGGCAGGGGGCGCCACCTTACTCTCCTCAGCTCCCTGAGGGAGAGAGACAGAGACAGAGACAGAGAGAGAGATCCCTGACCTCTGAGTCTCTGCCTCCACCGCTGGCTGGTGCCAACTCACGCGCCATCCCACTTCCAGCCATCACCCCCACGCCTGCCCCGGGGCCAGCCCCACCACAGAGAGGCCGGTTGGTTCCTGCTCACCTCTGTGCCGTCCCTTCCCGACCTGACCCCAGTGCAGGGGATAAGCTTCAGACAAGTCTTTCCATGTCCCTCTGCATGACAATAGACTTCCTCCCCTCTCCCATTCCACAGGCCCACCCACCCGGGACATCCACCTTTGTCATTAGCTCAGGAGAGGATGCAAGATGAGAATCTCTGCTATTGTGTGGGGAGACTCAGTTTCCCGGGTTTCCCCCATGGACACATGTTCTTCAGCTGGGTCTGATTTTCTCCAGACAAGCTGTCTTGGGAAGGATTTGGCCAGCCCTAAGAACCTGAAGGGAAAGGGCGGAGGGGGGTTCTCTCTCTGCCCCCGACAGCCCCGAGCTGGGTCGGTCCCTCAGACCTGGCCAGGGGCAGCCCATCCCCCGGCGCCCTTCCCCGGGGCATCCAAGGGCAGGCTCGGCGCCAGCCCCACCCCGCTCGCCACTGCCCGACCATCGTCCTCCCTCGGGGGGCCTGGGCAGGACAGGGACCCGGGTGTGGGAGGCCTCCAGATCTCAGGCCTGGCACACCGTTTACCAGGCTGCTTCCTCCTCTGACGGGGGCCCAGCACACGCCCCAGGAGACTTGGCAGCCGCCCCCAGGGCTCTATCCTCTGCAACTCGTCCCCTTGGAAGGGGCCTGGCCCAGGTGCCAGGTTCGGCTGGTCGGCCAGCCT
This sequence comes from Diceros bicornis minor, assembly GCF_020826845.1. Taxonomy (NCBI): domain Eukaryota; kingdom Metazoa; phylum Chordata; class Mammalia; order Perissodactyla; family Rhinocerotidae; genus Diceros; species Diceros bicornis. Next base: position 37,037 of record NW_026691578.1, read on the forward strand.
CCTTTGGAGAAAGCAGGCAAGCCGAGCCAGGCTTGCAGTGGCCCTGGCGTGACACCTGCCACCTCAGGCAGAGGGCCTCCCGCGTGCCCTCCATGGCGGGTTTCTCCCCGGAGCCGTGGCCTGGGCACTAGGAAGGCCGGGCCTCCCCGACTCCCGGGAGGAGGGGCTAGCCCACTTGCGCCCTGGCCCCCAAACCCTCTGGTGCCATCTGCCTGTCTCGGCACTTCTGACTCCACAGAGCCTTTCCTACATCTGGGCTGCCTGCCGTGGCAAAGTGCAGGCGTGGGGTGAGGCCATGGCTTTGTCTTTCCAGGAAAAAATGAGCCCCTGGCCGAAGCAGCAGGCCCAGGCAGAGCCTTGAGCTTGAAGCCCAGTAGGTCTGTGGCCCTCAGGGCCAGAGCCATGCTTTCAAGGCAGGGAAGCGGCCTGCAAGCTGAGTGGGAGTGGGGGAGGGGAGGGAGACAGCTGAAGCCGAGTCCAGAAGGGCGGCGATGGAAGAGCTGCAGCTGGGTCAGAGCCTGGAGGGAGGGCGGGGCCTTCACTGAGGACCCCCCCCCCAGACCAGCCCTAGGCCCCGGCGGTCGCGCATGCGCCCTTGGCCTGTGCGGTGTGTGGGGGCTTGAACCCAAGCCCGCAGGGCTCCCGGAGCGGCCAGAGAAAGAAGGGCCCATGGAGAGGTAGGCGAGGTGGGCAGGGGGCGCCACCTTACTCTCCTCAGCTCCCTGAGGGAGAGAGACAGAGACAGAGACAGAGAGAGAGATCCCTGACCTCTGAGTCTCTGCCTCCACCGCTGGCTGGTGCCAACTCACGCGCCATCCCACTTCCAGCCATCACCGCCACGCCTGCCCCGGGGCCAGCCCCACCACAGAGAGGCCGGTTGGTTCCTGCTCACCTCTGTGCCGTCCCTTCCCGACCTGACCCCAGTGCAGGGGATAAGCTTCAGACAAGTCTTTCCATGTCCCTCTGCATGACAATAGACTTCCTCCCCTCTCCCATTCCACAGGCCCACCCACCCGGGACATCCACCTTTGTCATTAGCTCAGGAGAGGATGCAAGATGAGAATCTCTGCTATTGTGTGGGGAGACTCAGTTTCCCGGGTTTCCCCCATGGACACATGTTCTTCAGCTGGGTCTGAATTTCTCCAGACAAGCTGTCTTGGGAAGGATTTGGCCAGCCCTAAGAAGCTGAAGGGAAAGGGCGGAGGGGGGTTCTCTCTCTGCCCCCGACAGCCCCGAGCTGGGTCGGTCCCTCAGACCTGGCCAGGGGCAGCCCATCCCCCGGCGCCCTTCCCCGGGGCATCCAAGGGCAGGCTCGGCGCCAGCCCCACCCCGCTCGCCACTGCCCGACCATCGTCCTCCCTCGGGGGGCCTGGGCAGGACAGGGACCCGGCTGTGGGAGGCCTCCAGATCTCAGGCCTGGCACACCGTTTACCAGGCTGCTTCCTCCTCTGACGGGGGCCCAGCACACGCCCCAGGAGACTTGGCAGCCGCCCCCAGGGCTCTATCCTCTGCAACTCGTCCCCTTGGAAGGGGCCTGGCCCAGGTGCCAGGTTCGGCTGGTCGGCCAGCCTCCTTTGGAGAAAGCAGGCAAGCCGAGCCAGGCTTGCAGTGGCCCTGGCGTGACACCTGCCACCTCAGGCAGAGGGCCTCCCGCGTGCCCTCCATGGCGGGTTTCTCCCCGGAGCCGTGGCCTGGGCACTAGGAAGGCCGGGCCTCCCCGACTCCCGGGAGGAGGGGCTAGCCCACTTGCGCCCTGGCCCCCAAACCCTCTGGTGCCATCTGCCTGTCTCGGCACTTCTGACTCCACAGAGCCTTTCCTACATCTGGGCTGCCTGCCGTGGCAAAGTGCAGGCGTGGGGTGAGGCCATGGCTTTGTCTTTCCAGGAAAAAATGAGCCCCTGGCCGAAGCAGCAGGCCCAGGCAGAGCCTTGAGCTTGAAGCCCAGTAGGTCTGTGGCACTCAGGGCCAGAGCCATGCTTTCAAGGCAGGGAAGCGGCCTGCAAGCTGAGTGGGAGTGGGGGAGGGGAGGGAGACAGCTGAAGCCGAGTCCAGAAGGGCGGCGATGGAAGAGCTGCAGCTGGGTCAGAGCCTGGAGGGAGGGCGGGGCCTTCACTGAGGAACCCCCCGCCCCCCGAGGCCAGCCCTAGGCCCCGGCGGTCGCGCATGCGCCCTTGGCCTGTGCGGTGTGTGGGGGCTTGAACCCAAGCCCGCAGGGCTCCCGGAGCGGCCAGAGAAAGAAGGGCCCATGGAGAGGTAGGCGAGGTGGGCAGGGGGCGCCACCTTACTCTCCTCAGCTCCCTGAGGGAGAGAGACAGAGACAGAGACAGAGAGAGAGATCCCTGACCTCTGAGTCTCTGCCTCCACCGCTGGCTGGTGCCAACTCACGCGCCATCCCACTTCCAGCCATCACCCCCACGCCTGCCCCGGGGCCAGCCCCACCACAGAGAGGCCGGTTGGTTCCTGCTCACCTCTGTGCCGTCCCTTCCCGACCTGACCCCAGTGCAGGGGATAAGCTTCAGACAAGTCTTTCCATGTCCCTCTGCATGACAATAGACTTCCTCCCCTCTCCCATTCCACAGGCCCACCCACCCGGGACATCCACCTTTGTCATTAGCTCAGGAGAGGATGCAAGATGAGAATCTCTGCTATTGTGTGGGGAGACTCAGTTTCCCGGGTTTCCCCCATGGACACATGTTCTTCAGCTGGGTCTGATTTTCTCCAGACAAGCTGTCTTGGGAAGGATTTGGCCAGCCCTAAGAAGCTGAAGGGAAAGGGCGGAGGGGGGTTCTCTCTCTGCCCCCGACAGCCCCGAGCTGGGTCGGTCCCTCAGACCTGGCCAGGGGCAGCCCATCCCCCGGCGCCCTTCCCCGGGGCATCCAAGGGCAGGCTCGGCGCCAGCCCCACCCCGCTCGCCACTGCCCGACCATCGTCCTCCCTCGGGGGGCCTGGGCAGGACAGGGACCCGGCTGTGGGAGGCCTCCAGATCTCAGGCCTGGCACACCGTTTACCAGGCTGCTTCCTCCTCTGACGGGGGCCCAGCACACGCCCCAGGAGACTTGGCAGCCGCCCCCAGGGCTCTATCCTCTGCAACTCGTCCCCTTGGAAGGGGCCTGGCCCAGGTGCCAGGTTCGGCTGGTCGGCCAGCCTCCTTTGGAGAAAGCAGGCAAGCCGAGCCAGGCTTGCAGTGGCCCTGGCGTGACACCTGCCACCTCAGGCAGAGGGCCTCCCGCGTGCCCTCCATGGCGGGTTTCTCCCCGGAGCCGTGGCCTGGGCACTAGGAAGGCCGGGCCTCCCCGACTCCCGGGAGGAGGGGCTAGCCCACTTGCGCCCTGGCCCCCAAACCCTCTGGTGCCATCTGCCTGTCTCGGCACTTCTGACTCCACAGAGCCTTTCCTACATCTGGGCTGCCTGCCGTGGCAAAGCGCAGGCGTGGGGTGAGGCCATGGCTTTGTCTTTCCAGGAAAAAATGAGCCCCTGGCCGAAGCAGCAGGCCCAGGCAGAGCCTTGAGCTTGAAGCCCAGTAGGTCTGTGGCCCTCAGGGCCAGAGCCATGCTTTCAAGGCAGGGAAGCGGCCTGCAAGCTGAGTGGGAGTGGGGGAGGGGAGGGAGACAGCTGAAGCCGAGTCCAGAAGGGCGGCGATGGAAGAGCTGCAGCTGGGTCAGAGCCTGGAGGGAGGGCGGGGCCTTCACTGAGGAACCCCCCGCCCCCCGAGGCCAGCCCTAGGCCCCGGCGGTCGCGCATGCGCCCTTGGCCTGTGCGGTGTGTGGGGGCTTGAACCCAAGCCCGCAGGGCTCCCGGAGCGGCCAGAGAAAAAAGGGCCCATGGAGAGGTAGGCGAGGTGGGCAGGGGGCGCCACCTTACTCTCCTCAGCTCCCTGAGGGAGAGAGACAGAGACAGAGACAGAGAGAGAGATCCCTGACCTCTGAGTCTCTGCCTCCACCGCTGGCTGGTGCCAACTCACGCGCCATCCCACTTCCAGCCATCACCCCCACGCCTGCCCCGGGGCCAGCCCCACCACAGAGAGGCCGGTTGGTTCCTGCTCACCTCTGTGCCGTCCCTTCCCGACCTGACCCCAGTGCAGGGGATAAGCTTCAGACAAGTCTTTCCATGTCCCTCTGCATGACAATAGACTTCCTCCCCTCTCCCATTCCACAGGCCCACCCACCCGGGACATCCACCTTTGTCATTAGCTCAGGAGAGGATGCAAGATGAGAATCTCTGCTATTGTGTGGGGAGACTCAGTTTCCCGGGTTTCCCCCATGGACACATGTTCTTCAGCTGGGTCTGAATTTCTCCAGACAAGCTGTCTTGGGAAGGATTTGGCCAGCCCTAAGAACCTGAAGGGAAAGGGCGGAGGGGGGTTCTCTCTCTGCCCCCGACAGCCCCGAGCTGGGTCGGTCCCTCAGACCTGGCCAGGGGCAGCCCATCCCCCGGCGCCCTTCCCCGGGGCATCCAAGGGCAGGCTCGGCGCCAGCCCCACCCCGCTCGCCACTGCCCGACCATCGTCCTCCCTCGGGGGGCCTGGGCAGGACAGGGACCCGGGTGTGGGAGGCCTCCAGATCTCAGGCCTGGCACACCGTTTACCAGGCTGCTTCCTCCTCTGACGGGGGCCCAGCACACGCCCCAGGAGACTTGGCAGCCGCCCCCAGGGCTCTATCCTCTGCAACTCGTCCCCTTGGAAGGGGCCTGGCCCAGGTGCCAGGTTCGGCTGGTCGGCCAGCCTCCTTTGGAGAAAGCAGGCAAGCCGAGCCAGGCTTGCAGTGGCCCTGGCGTGACACCTGCCACCTCAGGCAGAGGGCCTCCCGCGTGCCCTCCATGGCGGGTTTCTCCCCGGAGCCGTGGCCTGGGCACTAGGAAGGCCGGGCCTCCCCGACTCCCGGGAGGAGGGGCTAGCCCACTTGCGCCCTGGCCCCCAAACCCTCTGGTGCCATCTGCCTGTCTCGGCACTTCTGACCCCACAGAGCCTTTCCTACATCTGGGCTGCCTGCCGTGGCAAAGTGCAGGCGTGGGGTGAGGCCATGGCTTTGTCTTTCCAGGAAAAAATGAGCCCCTGGCCGAAGCAGCAGGCCCAGGCAGAGCCTTGAGCTTGAAGCCCAGTAGGTCTGTGGCCCTCAGGGCCAGAGCAATGCTTTCAAGGCAGGGAAGCGGCCTGCAAGCTGAGTGAGAGTGGGGGAGGGGAGGGAGACAGCTGAAGCCGAGTCCAGAAGGGCGGCGATGGAAGAGCTGCAGCTGGGTCAGAGCCTGGAGGGAGGGCGGGGCCTTCACTGAGGACCCCCCCCCCCCCCCGAGACCAGCCCTAGGCCCCGGCGGTCGCGCATGCGCCCTTGGCCTGTGCGGTGTGTGGGGGCTTGAACCCAAGCCCGCAGGGCTCCCGGAGCGGCCAGAGAAAGAAGGGCCCATGGAGAGGTAGGCGAGGTGGGCAGGGGGCGCCACCTTACTCTCCTCAGCTCCCTGAGGGAGAGAGAGAGAGACAGAGACAGAGAGAGAGATCCCTGACCTCTGAGTCTCTGCCTCCACCGCTGGCTGGTGCCAACTCACGCGCCATCCCACTTCCAGCCATCACCCCCACGCCTGCCCCGGGGCCAGTCCCACCACAGAGAGGCCGGTTGGTTCCTGCTCACCTCTGTGCCGTCCCTTCCCGACCTGACCCCAGTGCAGGGGATAAGCTTCAGACAAGTCTTTCCATGTCCCTCTGCATGACAATAGACTTCCTCCCCTCTCCCATTCCACAGGCCCACCCACCCGGGACATCCACCTTTGTCATTAGCTCAGGAGAGGATGCAAGATGAGAATCTCTGCTATTGTGTGGGGAGACTCAGTTTCCCGGGTTTCCCCCATGGACACATGTTCTTCAGCTGGGTCTGATTTTCTCCAGACAAGCTGTCTTGGGAAGGATTTGGCCAGCCCTAAGAACCTGAAGGGAAAGGGCGGAGGGGGGTTCTCTCTCTGCCCCCGACAGCCCCGAGCTGGGTCGGTCCCTCAGACCTGGCCAGGGGCAGCCCATCCCCCGGCGCCCTTCCCCGGGGCATCCAAGGGCAGGCTCGGCGCCAGCCCCACCCCGCTCGCCACTGCCCGACCATCGTCCTCCCTCGGGGGGCCTGGGCAGGACAGGGACCCGGCTGTGGGAGGCCTCCAGATCTCAGGCCTGGCACACCGTTTACCAGGCTGCTTCCTCCTCTGACGGGGGCCCAGCACACGCCCCAGGAGACTTGGCAGCCGCCCCCAGGGCTCTATCCTCTGCAACTCGTCCCCTTGGAAGGGGCCTGGCCCAGGTGCCAGGTTCGGCTGGTCGGCCAGCCTCCTTTGGAGAAAGCAGGCAAGCCGAGCCAGGCTTGCAGTGGCCCTGGCGTGACACCTGCCACCTCAGGCAGAGGGCCTCCCGCGTGCCCTCCATGGCGGGTTTCTCCCCGGAGCCGTGGCCTGGGCACTAGGAAGGCCGGGCCTCCCCGACTCCCGGGAGGAGGGGCTAGCCCACTTGCGCCCTGGCCCCCAAACCCTCTGGTGCCATCTGCCTGTCTCGGCACTTCTGACTCCACAGAGCCTTTCCTACATCTGGGCTGCCTGCCGTGGCAAAGTGCAGGCGTGGGGTGAGGCCATGGCTTTGTCTTTCCAGGAAAAAATGAGCCCCTGGCCGAAGCAGCAGGCCCAGGCAGAGCCTTGAGCTTGAAGCCCAGTAGGTCTGTGGCCCTCAGGGCCAGAGCCATGCTTTCAAGGCAGGGAAGCGGCCTGCAAGCTGAGTGGGAGTGGGGGAGGGGAGGGAGACAGCTGAAGCCGAGTCCAGAAGGGCGGCGATGGAAGAGCTGCAGCTGGGTCAGAGCCTGGAGGGAGGGCGGGGCCTTCACTGAGGAACCCCCCGCCCCCCGAGGCCAGCCCTAGGCCCCGGCGGTCGCGCATGCGCCCTTGGCCTGTGCGGTGTGTGGGGGCTTGAACCCAAGCCCGCAGGGCTCCCGGAGCGGCCAGAGAAAGAAGGGCCCATGGAGAGGTAGGCGAGGTGGGCAGGGGGCGCCACCTTACTCTCCTCAGCTCCCTGAGGGAGAGAGACAGAGACAGAGACAGAGAGAGAGATCCCTGACCTCTGAGTCTCTGCCTCCACCGCTGGCTGGTGCCAACTCACGCGCCATCCCACTTCCAGCCATCACCCCCACGCCTGCCCCGGGGCCAGCCCCACCACAGAGAGGCCGGTTGGTTCCTGCTCACCTCTGTGCCGTCCCTTCCCGACCTGACCCCAGTGCAGGGGATAAGCTTCAGACAAGTCTTTCCATGTCCCTCTGCATGACAATAGACTTCCTCCCCTCTCCCATTCCACAGGCCCACCCACCCGGGACATCCACCTTTGTCATTAGCTCAGGAGAGGATGCAAGATGAGAATCTCTGCTATTGTGTGGGGAGACTCAGTTTCCCGGGTTTCCCCCATGGACACATGTTCTTCAGCTGGGTCTGATTATCTCCAGACAAGCTGTCTTGGGAAGGATTTGGCCAGCACTAAGAACCTGAAGGGAAAGCGCGGAGGGGGGTTCTCTCTCTGCCCCCGACAGCCCCGAGCTGGGTCGGTCCCTCAGACCTGGCCAGGGGCAGCCCATCCCCCGGCGCCCTTCCCCGGGGCATCCAAGGGCAGGCTCGGCGCCAGCCCCACCCCGCTCGCCACTGCCCGACCATCGTCCTCCCTCGGGGGCCTGGGCAGGACAGGGACCCGGCTGTGGGAGGCCTCCAGATCTCAGGCCTGGCACACCGTTTACCAGGCTGCTTCCTCCTCTGACGGGGGCCCAGCACACGCCCCAGGAGACTTGGCAGCCGCCCCCAGGGCTCTATCCTCTGCAACTCGTCCCCTTGGAAGGGGCCTGGCCCAGGTGCCAGGTTCGGCTGGTCGGCCAGCCTCCTTTGGAGAAAGCAGGCAAGCCGAGCCAGGCTTGCAGTGGCCCTGGCGTGACACCTGCCACCTCAGGCAGAGGGCCTCCCGCGTGCCCTCCATGGCGGGTTTCTCCCCGGAGCCGTGGCCTGGGCACTAGGAAGGCCGGGCCTCCCCGACTCCCGGGAGGAGGGGCTAGCCCACTTGCGCCCTGGCCCCCAAACCCTCTGGTGCCATCTGCCTGTCTCGGCACTTCTGACCCCACAGAGCCTTTCCTACATCTGGGCTGCCTGCCGTGGCAAAGTGCAGGCGTGGGGTGAGGCCATGGCTTTGTCTTTCCAGGAAAAAATGAGCCCCTGGCCGAAGCAGCAGGCCCAGGCAGAGCCTTGAGCTTGAAGCCCAGTAGGTCTGTGGCCCTCAGGGCCAGAGCAATGCTTTCAAGGCAGGGAAGCGGCCTGCAAGCTGAGTGGGAGTGGGGGAGGGGAGGGAGACAGCTGAAGCCGAGTCCAGAAGGGCGGCGATGGAAGAGCTGCAGCTGGGTCAGAGCCTGGAGGGAGGGCGGGGCCTTCACTGAGGACCCCCCCCCCCCGAGACCAGCCCTAGGCCCCGGCGGTCGCGCATGCGCCCTTGGCCTGTGCGGTGTGTGGGGGCTTGAACCCAAGCCCGCAGGGCTCCCGGAGCGGCCAGAGAAAGAAGGGCCCATGGAGAGGTAGGCGAGGTGGGCAGGGGGCGCCACCTTACTCTCCTCAGCTCCCTGAGGGAGAGAGACAGAGACAGAGACAGAGAGAGAGATCCCTGACCTCTGAGTCTCTGCCTCCACCGCTGGCTGGTGCCAACTCACGCGCCATCCCACTTCCAGCCATCACCCCCACGCCTGCCCCGGGGCCAGCCCCACCACAGAGAGGCCGGTTGGTTCCTGCTCACCTCTGTGCCGTCCCTTCCCGACCTGACCCCAGTGCAGGGGATAAGCTTCAGACAAGTCTTTCCATGTCCCTCTGCATGACAATAGACTTCCTCCCCTCTCCCATTCCACAGGCCCACCCACCCGGGACATCCACCTTTGTCATTAGCTCAGGAGAGGATGCAAGATGAGAATCTCTGCTATTGTGTGGGGAGACTCAGTTTCCCGGGTTTCCCCCATGGACACATGTTCTTCAGCTGGGTCTGATTTTCTCCAGACAAGCTGTCTTGGGAAGGATTTGGCCAGCCCTAAGAAGCTGAAGGGAAAGGGCGGAGGGGGGTTCTCTCTCTGCCCCCGACAGCCCCGAGCTGGGTCGGTCCCTCAGACCTGGCCAGGGGCAGCCCATCCCCCGGCGCCCTTCCCCGGGGCATCCAAGGGCAGGCTCGGCGCCAGCCCCACCCCGCTCGCCACTGCCCGACCATCGTCCTCCCTCGGGGGGCCTGGGCAGGACAGGGACCCGGCTGTGGGAGGCCTCCAGATCTCAGGCCTGGCACACCGTTTACCAGGCTGCTTCCTCCTCTGACGGGGGCCCAGCACACGCCCCAGGAGACTTGGCAGCCGCCCCCAGGGCTCTATCCTCTGCAACTCGTCCCCTTGGAAGGGGCCTGGCCCAGGTGCCAGGTTCGGCTGGTCGGCCAGCCTCCTTTGGAGAAAGCAGGCAAGCCGAGCCAGGCTTGCAGTGGCCCTGGCGTGACACCTGCCACCTCAGGCAGAGGGCCTCCCGCGTGCCCTCCATGGCGGGTTTCTCCCCGGAGCCGTGGCCTGGGCACTAGGAAGGCCGGGCCTCCCCGACTCCCGGGAGGAGGGGCTAGCCCACTTGCGCCCTGGCCCCCAAACCCTCTGGTGCCATCTGCCTGTCTCGGCACTTCTGACTCCACAGAGCCTTTCCTACATCTGGGCTGCCTGCCGTGGCAAAGTGCAGGCGTGGGGTGAGGCCATGGCTTTGTCTTTCCAGGAAAAAATGAGCCCCTGGCCGAAGCAGCAGGCCCAGGCAGAGCCTTGAGCTTGAAGCCCACTAGGTCTGTGGCCCTCAGGGCCAGAGCCATGCTTTCAAGGCAGGGAAGCGGCCTGCAAGCTGAGTGGGAGTGGGGGAGGGGAGGGAGACAGCTGAAGCCGAGTCCAGAAGGGCGGCGATGGAAGAGCTGCAGCTGGGTCAGAGCCTGGAGGGAGGGCGGGGCCTTCACTGAGGAACCCCCCGCCCCCCGAGGCCAGCCCTAGGCCCCGGCGGTCGCGCATGCGCCCTTGGCCTGTGCGGTGTGTGGGGGCTTGAACCCAAGCCCGCAGGGCTCCCGGAGCGGCCAGAGAAAGAAGGGCCCATGGAGAGGTAGGCGAGGTGGGCAGGGGGCGCCACCTTACTCTCCTCAGCTCCCTGAGGGAGAGAGACAGAGACAGAGACAGAGAGAGAGATCCCTGACCTCTGAGTCTCTGCCTCCACCGCTGGCTGGTGCCAACTCACGCGCCATCCCACTTCCAGCCATCACCCCCACGCCTGCCCCGGGGCCAGCCCCACCACAGAGAGGCCGGTTGGTTCCTGCTCACCTCTGTGCCGTCCCTTCCCGACCTGACCCCAGTGCAGGGGATAAGCTTCAGACAAGTCTTTCCATGTCCCTCTGCATGACAATAGACTTCCTCCCCTCTCCCATTCCACAGGCCCACCCACCCGGGACATCCACCTTTGTCATTAGCTCAGGAGAGGATGCAAGATGAGAATCTCTGCTATTGTGTGGGGAGACTCAGTTTCCCGGGTTTCCCCCATGGACACATGTTCTTCAGCTGGGTCTGATTTTCTCCAGACAAGCTGTCTTGGGAAGGATTTGGCCAGCCCTAAGAAGCTGAAGGGAAAGGGCGGAGGGGGGTTCTCTCTCTGCCCCCGACAGCCCCGAGCTGGGTCGGTCCCTCAGACCTGGCCAGGGGCAGCCCATCCCCCGGCGCCCTTCCCCGGGGCATCCAAGGGCAGGCTCGGCGCCAGCCCCACCCCGCTCGCCACTGCCCGACCATCGTCCTCCCTCGGGGGGCCTGGGCAGGACAGGGACCCGGCTGTGGGAGGCCTCCAGATCTCAGGCCTGGCACACCGTTTACCAGGCTGCTTCCTCCTCTGACGGGGGCCCAGCACACGCCCCAGGAGACTTGGCAGCCGCCCCCAGGGCTCTATCCTCTGCAACTCGTCCCCTTGGAAGGGGCCTGGCCCAGGTGCCAGGTTCGGCTGGTCGGCCAGCCTCCTTTGGAGAAAGCAGGCAAGCCGAGCCAGGCTTGCAGTGGCCCTGGCGTGACACCTGCCACCTCAGGCAGAGGGCCTCCCGCGTGCCCTCCATGGCGGGTTTCTCCCCGGAGCCGTGGCCTGGGCACTAGGAAGGCCGGGCCTCCCCGACTCCCGGGAGGAGGGGCTAGCCCACTTGCGCCCTGGCCCCCAAACCCTCTGGTGCCATCTGCCTGTCTCGGCACTTCTGACTCCACAGAGCCTTTCCTACATCTGGGCTGCCTGCCGTGGCAAAGTGCAGGCGTGGGGTGAGGCCATGGCTTTGTCTTTCCAGGAAAAAATGAGCCCCTGGCCGAAGCAGCAGGCCCAGGCAGAGCCTTGAGCTTGAAGCCCACTAGGTCTGTGGCCCTCAGGGCCAGAGCCATGCTTTCAAGGCAGGGAAGCGGCCTGCAAGCTGAGTGGGAGTGGGGGAGGGGAGGGAGACAGCTGAAGCCGAGTCCAGAAGGGCGGCGATGGAAGAGCTGCAGCTGGGTCAGAGCCTGGAGGGAGGGCGGGGCCTTCACTGAGGAACCCCCCGCCCCCCGAGGCCAGCCCTAGGCCCCGGCGGTCGCGCATGCGCCCTTGGCCTGTGCGGTGTGTGGGGGCTTGAACCCAAGCCCGCAGGGCTCCCGGAGCGGCCAGAGAAAGAAGGGCCCATGGAGAGGTAGGCGAGGTGGGCAGGGGGCGCCACCTTACTCTCCTCAGCTCCCTGAGGGAGAGAGACAGAGACAGAGACAGAGAGAGAGATCCCTGACCTCTGAGTCTCTGCCTCCACCGCTGGCTGGTGCCAACTCACGCGCCATCCCACTTCCAGCCATCACCCCCACGCCTGCCCCGGGGCCAGCCCCACCACAGAGAGGCCGGTTGGTTCCTGCTCACCTCTGTGCCGTCCCTTCCCGACCTGACCCCAGTGCAGGGGATAAGCTTCAGACAAGTCTTTCCATGTCCCTCTGCATGACAATAGACTTCCTCCCCTCTCCCATTCCACAGGCCCACCCACCCGGGACATCCACCTTTGTCATTAGCTCAGGAGAGGATGCAAGATGAGAATCTCTGCTATTGTGTGGGGAGACTCAGTTTCCCGGGTTTCCCCCATGGACACATGTTCTTCAGCTGGGTCTGATTTTCTCCAGACAAGCTGTCTTGGGAAGGATTTGGCCAGCCCTAAGAAGCTGAAGGGAAAGGGCGGAGGGGGGTTCTCTCTCTGCCCCCGACAGCCCCGAGCTGGGTCGGTCCCTCAGACCTGGCCAGGGGCAGCCCATCCCCCGGCGCCCTTCCCCGGGGCATCCAAGGGCAGGCTCGGCGCCAGCCCCACCCCGCTCGCCACTGCCCGACCATCGTCCTCCCTCGGGGGGCCTGGGCAGGACAGGGACCCGGCTGTGGGAGGCCTCCAGATCTCAGGCCTGGCACACCGTTTACCAGGCTGCTTCCTCCTCTGACGGGGGCCCAGCACACGCCCCAGGAGACTTGGCAGCCGCCCCCAGGGCTCTATCCTCTGCAACTCGTCCCCTTGGAAGGTGCCTGGCCCAGGTGCCAGGTTCGGCTGGTCGGCCAGCCTCCTTTGGAGAAAGCAGGCAAGCCGAGCCAGGCTTGCAGTGGCCCTGGCGTGACACCTGCCACCTCAGGCAGAGGGCCTCCCGCGTGCCCTCCATGGCGGGTTTCTCCCCGGAGCCGTGGCCTGGGCACTAGGAAGGCCGGGCCTCCCCGACTCCCGGGAGGAGGGGCTAGCCCACTTGCGCCCTGGCCCCCAAACCCTCTGGTGCCATCTGCCTGTCTCGGCACTTCTGACTCCACAGAGCCTTTCCTACATCTGGGCTGCCTGCCGTGGCAAAGTGCAGGCGTGGGGTGAGGCCATGGCTTTGTCTTTCCAGGAAAAAATGAGCCCCTGGCCGAAGCAGCAGGCCCAGGCAGAGCCTTGAGCTTGAAGCCCAGTAGGTCTGTGGCCCTCAGGGCCAGAGCCATGCTTTCAAGGCAGGGAAGCGGCCTGCAAGCTGAGTGGGAGTGGGGGAGGGGAGGGAGACAGCTGAAGCCGAGTCCAGAAGGGCGGCGATGGAAGAGCTGCAGCTGGGTCAGAGCCTGGAGGGAGGGCGGGGCCTTCACTGAGGAACCCCCCGCCCCCCGAGGCCAGCCCTAGGCCCCGGCGGCCGCGCATGCGCCCTTGGCCTGTGCGGTGTGTGGGGGCTTGAACCCAAGCCCGCAGGGCTCCCGGAGCGGCCAGAGAAAGAAGGGCCCATGGAGAGGTAGGCGAGGTGGGCAGGGGGCGCCACCTTACTCTCCTCAGCTCCCTGAGGGAGAGAGACAGAGACAGAGACAGAGAGAGAGATCCCTGACCTCTGAGTCTCTGCCTCCACCGCTGGCTGGTGCCAACTCACGCGCCATCCCACTTCCAGCCATCACCCCCACGCCTGCCCCGGGGCCAGCCCCACCACAGAGAGGCCGGTTGGTTCCTGCTCACCTCTGTGCCGTCCCTTCCCGACCTGACCCCAGTGCAGGGGATAAGCTTCAGACAAGTCTTTCCATGTCCCTCTGCATGACAATAGACTTCCTCCCCTCTCCCATTCCACAGGCCCACCCACCCGGGACATCCACCTTTGTCATTAGCTCAGGAGAGGATGCAAGATGAGAATCTCTGCTATTGTGTGGGGAGACTCAGTTTCCCGGGTTTCCCCCATGGACACATGTTCTTCAGCTGGGTCTGATTTTCTCCAGACAAGCTGTCTTGGGAAGGATTTGGCCAGCCCTAAGAAGCTGAAGGGAAAGGGCGGAGGGGGGTTCTCTCTCTGCCCCCGACAGCCCCGAGCTGGGTCGGTCCCTCAGACCTGGCCAGGGGCAGCCCATCCCCCGGCGCCCTTCCCCGGGGCATCCAAGGGCAGGCTCGGCGCCAGCCCCACCCCGCTCGCCACTGCCCGACCATCGTCCTCCCTCGGGGGGCCTGGGCAGGACAGGGACCCGGCTGTGGGAGGCCTCCAGATCTCAGGCCTGGCACACCGTTTACCAGGCTGCTTCCTCCTCTGACGGGGGCCCAGCACACGCCCCAGGAGACTTGGCAGCCGCCCCCAGGGCTCTATCCTCTGCAACTCGTCCCCTTGGAAGGGGCCTGGCCCAGGTGCCAGGTTCGGCTGGTCGGCCAGCCTCCTTTGGAGAAAGCAGGCAAGCCGAGCCAGGCTTGCAGTGGCCCTGGCGTGACACCTGCCACCCTCAGGCAGAGGGCCTCCCGCGTGCCCTCCATGGCGGGTTTCTCCCCGGAGCCGTGGCCTGGGCACTAGGAAGGCCGGGCCTCCCCGACTCCCGGGAGGAGGGGCTAGCCCACTTGCGCCCTGGCCCCCAAACCCTCTGGTGCCATCTGCCTGTCTCGGCACTTCTGACTCCACAGAGCCTTTCTACATCTGGGCTGCCTGCCGTGGCAAAGTGCAGGCGTGGGGTGAGGCCATGGCTTTGTCTTTCCAGGAAAAAATGAGCCCCTGGCCGAAGCAGCAGGCCCAGGCAGAGCCTTGAGCTTGAAGCCAGTAGGTCTGTGGCCCTCCAGGGCCAGAGCCATGCTTTCAAGGCAGGGAAGCGGCCTGCAAGCTGAGTGGGAGTGGGGGAGGGGAGGGAGACAGCTGAAGCCGAGTCCAGAAGGGCGGCGATGGAAGAGCTGCAGCTGGGTCAGAGCCTGGAGGGAGGGCGGGGCCTTCACTGAGGACCCCCCCCCCCCCGAGACCAGCCCTAGGCCCCGGCGGTCGCGCATGCGCCCTTGGCCTGTGCGGTGTGTGGGGGCTTGAACCCAAGCCCGCAGGGCTCCCGGAGCGGCCAGAGAAAGAAGGGCCCATGGAGAGGTAGGCGAGGTGGGCAGGGGGCGCCACCTTACTCTCCTCAGCTCCCTGAGGGAGAGAGAGAGAGACAGAGACAGAGAGAGAGATCCCTGACCTCTGAGTCTCTGCCTCCACCGCTGGCTGGTGCCAACTCAAGCGCCATCCCACTTCCAGCCATGACCCCCACGCCTGCCCCGGGGCCAGCCCCACCACAGAGAGGCCGGTTGGTTCCTGCTCACCTCTGTGCCGTCCCTTCCCGACCTGACCCCAGTGCAGGGGATAAGCTTCAGACAAGTCTTTCCATGTCCCTCTGCATGACAATAGACTTCCTCCCCTCTCCCATTCCACAGGCCCACCCACCCGGGACATCCACCTTTGTCATTAGCTCAGGAGAGGATGCAAGATGAGAATCTCTGCTATTGTGTGGGGAGACTCAGTTTCCCGGGTTTCCCCCATGGACACATGTTCTTCAGCTGGGTCTGAATTTCTCCAGACATAGCTGTCTTGGGAAGGATTTGGCCAGCCCTAAGAACCTGAAGGGAAAGGGCGGAGGGGGGTTATCTCTCTGCCCCCGACAGCCCCGAGCTGGGTCGGTCCCTCAGACCTGGCCAGGGGCAGCCCATCCCCCGGCGCCCTTCCCCGGGGCATCCAAGGGCAGGCTCGGCGCCAGCCCCACCCCGCTCGCCACTGCCCGACCATCGTCCTCCCTCGGGGGGCCTGGGCAGGACAGGGACCCGGCTGTGGGAGGCCTCCAGATCTCAGGCCTGGCACACCGTTTTACCAGGCTGCTTCCTCTCTGACGGGGGCCCAGCACACGCCCCAGGAGACTTGGCAGCCGCCCCCAGGGCTCTATCCTCTGCAACTCGTCCCCCTTGGAAGGGGCCTGGCCCCAGGTGCCAGGTTCGGCTGGTCGGCCAGCCTCCTTTGGAGAAAGCAGGGCAAGCCGAGCCAGGCTTGCAGTGGCCCAGGCGTGACACCTGCCACCTCAGGCAGAGGGCCTCCCGCGTGCCCTCCATGGCGGGTTTCTCCCCGGAGCCGTGGCCTGGGCACTAGGAAGGCCGGGCCTCCCCGACTTCCCGGGAGGAGGGGCTAGCCCACTTGCGCCCTGGCCCCCAAACCCTCTGGTGCCATCTGCCTGTCTCGGCACTTCTGACTCCACAGAGCCTTTCCTACATCTGGGCTGCCTGCCGTGGCAAAGTGCAGGCGTGGGGTGAGGCCATGGCTTTGTCTTTCCAGGAAAAAATGAGCCCCTGGCCGAAGCAGCAGGCCCAGGCAGAGGCCTTGAGCTTGAAGCCCAGTAGGTCTGTGGCCCTCAGGGCCAGAGCCATGCTTTCAAGGCAGGGAAGCGGCCTGCAAGCTGAGTGGGAGTGGGGGAGGGGAGGGGAGACAGCTGAAGCCGAGTCCAGAAGGGCGGCGATGGAAGAGCTGCAGCTGGGTCAGAGCCTGGAGGGAGGGCGGGGCCTTCACTGAGGACCCCCCCCCCCCCCCGAGACCAGCCCTAGGCCCCGGCGGTCGCGCATGCGCCCTTGGCCTGTGCGGTGTGTGGGGGCTTGAACCCAAGCCCGCAGGGCTCCCGGAGCGGCCAGAGAAAGAAGGGCCCATGGAGAGGTAGGCGAGGTGGGCAGGGGGCGCCACCTTACTCTCCTCAGCTCCCTGAGGGAGAGAGAGAGAGACAGAGACAGAGAGAGAGATCCCTGACCTCTGAGTCTCTGCCTCCACCGCTGGCTGGTGCCAACTCACAGCGCCATCCCACTTCCAGCCATGACCCCCACGCCTGCCCCGGGGCCAGCCCCACCACAGAGAGGCCGGTTGGTTCCTGCTCACCTCTGTGCCGTCCCTTCCCGACCTGACCCCCAGTGCAGGGGATAAGCTTCAGACAAGTCTTTCCATGTCCCTCTGCATGACAATAGACTTCCTCCCCTCTCCCATTCCACAGGCCCACCCACCCGGGACATCCACCTTTGTCATTAGCTCAGGAGAGGATGCAAGATGAGAATCTCTGCTATTGTGTGGGGAGACTCAGTTTCCCGGGTTTCCCCCATGGACACATGTTCTTCAGCTGGGTCTGAATTTCTCCAGACAAGCTGTCTTGGGAAGGATTTGGCCAGCCCTAAGAACCTGAAGGGAAAGGGCGGAGGGGGGTTATCTCTCTGCCCCCCGACAGCCCCGAGCTGGTCGGTCCCTCAGACCTGGCCAGGGGCAGCCCATCCCCCGGCGCCCTTCCCCGGGGCATCCAAGGGCAGGCTCGGCGCCAGCCCCACCCCGCTCGCCACTGCCCGACCATCGTCCTCCCTCGGGGGGCCTGGGCAGGGACAGGGACCCGGCTGTGGGAGGCCTCCAGATCTCAGGCCTGGCACACCGTTTACCAGGCTGCTTCCTCCTCTGACGGGGGCCCAGCACACGCCCCAGGAGACTTGGCAGCCGCCCCCAGGGCTCTATCCTCTTGCAACTCGTCCCCTTGGAAGGGGGCCTGGCCCAGGTGCCAGGTTCGGCTGGTCGGCCAGCCTCCTTTGGAGAAAGCAGGCAAGCCGAGCCAGGCCTTGCAGTGGCCCTGGCGTGACACCTGCCACCTCAGGCAGAGGGGCCTCCCGCGTGCCCTCCATGGCGGGTTTCTCCCCGGAGCTGTGGCCTGGGGCACTAGGAAGGCCGGGCCTCCCCGACTCCCGGGAGGAGGGGCTAGCCCACTTGCGCCCTGGCCCCCAAACCCTCTGGTGCCATCTGCCTGTCTCGGCACTTCTGACTCCACAGAGCCTTTCCTACATCTGGGCTGCCTGCCGTGGCAAAGTGCAGGCGTGGGGGTGAGGCCATGGCTTTGTCTTTCCAGGAAAAAATGAGCCCCTGGCCGAAGCAGCAGGCCCAGGCAGAGCCTTGAGCTTGAAGCCCAGTAGGTCTGTGGCCCTCAGGGCCAGAGCCATGCTTTCAAGGCAGGGAAGCGGCCTGCAAGCTGAGTGGGAGTGGGGGAGGGGGAGGGAGACAGCTGAAGCCGAGTCCAGAAGGGCGGCGATGGAAGAGCTGCAGCTGGGTCAGAGCCTGGAGGGAGGGCGGGGCCTTCACTGAGGAACCCCCCGCCCCCCGAGGCCAGCCCTAGGCCCCGGCGGTCGCGCATGCGCCCTTGGCCTGTGCGGTGTGTGGGGGCTTGAACCCAAGCCCGCAGGGCTCCCGGAGCGGCCAGAGAAAGAAGGGCCCATGGAGAGGTAGGCGAGGTGGGCAGGGGGCGCCACCTTACTCTCCTCAGCTCCCTGAGGGAGAGAGGACAGAGACAGAGACAGAGAGAGAGATCCCTGACCTCTGAGTCTCTGCCTCCACCGCTGGCTGTGCCAACTCACGCGCCATCCCACTTCCAGCCATCACCCCCACGCCTGCCCCGGGGCCAGCCCCACCACAGAGAGGCCGGTTGGTTCCTGCTCACCTCTGTGCCGTCCCTTCCCGACCTGACCCCAGTGCAGGGGATAAGCTTCAGACAAGTCTTTCCATGTCCCTCTGCATGACATAGACTTCCTCCCCTCTCCCATTCCACAGGCCCACCCACCCGGGACATCCACCTTTGTCATTAGCTCAGGAGAGGATGCAAGATGAGAATCTCTGCTATGTGTGGGGAGACTCAGTTTCCCCGGGTTTCCCCCATGGACACATGTTCTTCAGCTGGGTCTGATTTTCTCCAGACAAGCTGTCTTGGGAAGGATTTGCCAGCCCTAAGAAGCTGAAGGGAAAGGGCGGGGGGGGTTCTCTCTCTGCCCCCGACAGCCCCGAGCTGGGTCGGTCCCCTCAGACCTGGCCAGGGGCAGCCCATCCCCCGGCGCCCTTCCCCGGGGCATCCAAGGGCAGGCTCGGCGCCAGCCCCACCCCGCCTCGCCACTGCCCGACCATCGTCCTCCCTCGGGGGGCCTGGGCAGGACAGGGACCAGGCTGTGGGAGGCCTCCAGATCTCAGGCCTGGCACACCGTTTACCAGGCTGCTTCCTCCTCTGACGGGGGCCCAGCACACGCCCCAGGAGACTTGGCAGCCGCCCCCAGGGCTCTATCCTCTGCAACTCGTCCCTTGGAAGGGGCCTGGCCCAGGTGCCAGGTTCGGCTGGTCGGCCAGCCTCCTCTTTGGAGAAAGCAGGCAAGCCGAGCCAGGCTTGCAGTGGCCCTGGCGTGACACCTGCCACCTCAGGCAGAGGGCCTCCCGCGTGCCCTCCATGGCGGGTTTCTCCCAGGAGCCGTGGCCTGGGCACTAGGAAGGCCGGGCCTCCCCGACTCCCGGGAGGAGGGGCTAGCCCACTTGCGCCCTGGCCCCAAACCCTCTGGGTGCCATCTGCCTGTCCTCGGCACTTCTGACTCCACAGAGCCTTTCCTAACATCTGGGCTGCCTGCCGTGGCAAAGTGCAGGCGTGGGGTGAGGCCATGGCTTTGTCTTTCCAGGAAAAAAATGAGCCCCTGGCCGAAGCAGCAGGCCCCAGGCAGAGCCTTGAGCTTGAAGCCCAGTAGGTCTGTGGCCCTCAGGGCCAGAGCCATGCTTTCAAGGCAGGGAAGCGGCCTGCAAGCTGAGTGGGAGTGGGGGAGGGGAGGGAGACAGCTGAAGCCGAGTCCAGAAGGGCGGGCGATGGAAGAGCTGCAGCTGGGTCCAGAGCCTGGAGGGAGGGCGGGGCCTTCACTGAGGACCCCCCCCCCCCCCCGAGACCAGCCCTAGGCCCCGGCGGTCGCGCATGCGCCCTTGGCCTGTGCGGTGTGTGGGGGCTTGAACCCAAGCCCGCAGGGCTCCCGGAGCGGCCAGAGAAAGAAGGGCCCATGGAGAGGTAGGCGAGGTGGGCAGGGGGCGCCACCTTACTCTCCTCAGCTCCCTGAGGGAGAGAGAGAGAGACAGAGACAGAGAGAGAGATCCCTGACCTCTGAGTCTCTGCCTCCACCGCTGGCTGGTGCTAACTCACGCGCCATCCCACTTCCAGCCATGACCCCCACGCCTGCCCCGGGGCAGCCCCCACCACAGAGAGGCCGGTTGGTTCCTGCTCACCTCTGTGCCGTCCCTTCCCCACCTGACCCCCAGTGCAGGGGATAAGCTTCAGACAAGTCTTTCCATGTCCCTCTGCATGACAATAGACTTCCTCCCCTCTCCCATTCCACAGGCCCACCCACCCGGGACATCCACCTTTGTCATTAGCTCAGGAGAGGATGCAAGATGAGAATCTCTGCTATTGTGTGGGGAGACTCAGTTTCCCGGGTTTTCCCCCATGGACACATGTTCTTCAGCTGGGTCTGAATTTCTCCAGACAAGCTGTCTTGGGAAGGATTTGGCCAGCCCTAAGAACCTGAAGGGAAAGGGCGGAGGGGGGTTATCTCTCTGCCCCCGACAGCCCCGAGCTGGGTCGGTCCCTCAGACCTGGCCAGGGGCAGCCCATCCCCCGGCGCCCTTCCCCGGGGCATCCAAGGGCAGGCTCGGCGCCAGCCCCACCCCGCTCGCCACTGCCCGACCATCGTCCTCCCTCGGGGGGCCTGGGCAGGACAGGGACCCGGCTGTGGGAGGCCTCCAGATCTCAGGCCTGGCACACCGTTTACCAGGCTGCTTCCTCCTCTGACGGGGGCCCAGCACACTCCCCAGGAGACTTGGCAGCCGCCCCCAGGGCTCTATCCTCTGCAACTCGTCCCCTTGGAAGGGGCCTGGCCCAGGTGCCAGGTTCGGCTGGTCGGCCAGCCTCCTTTGGAGAAAGCAGGCAAGCCGAGCCAGGCTTGCAGTGGCCCTGGCGTGACACCTGCCACCTCAGGCAGAGGGCCTCCCGCGTGCCCTCCATGGCGGGTTTCTCCCCGGAGCCGTGGCCTGGGCACTAGGAAGGCCGGGCCTCCCCGACTCCCGGGAGGAGGGGCTAGCCCACTTGCGCCCTGGCCCCCAAACCCTCTGGTGCCATCTGCCTGTCTCGGCACTTCTGACTCCACAGAGCCTTTCCTACATCTGGGCTGCCTGCCGTGGCAAAGTGCAGGCGTGGGGTGAGGCCATGGCTTTGTCTTTCCAGGAAAAAATGAGCCCCTGGCCGAAGCAGCAGGCCCAGGCAGAGCCTTGAGCTTGAAGCCCAGTAGGTCTGTGGCCCTCAGGGCCAGAGCCATGCTTTCAAGGCAGGGAAGCGGCCTGCAAGCTGAGTGGGAGTGGGGGAGGGGAGGGAGACAGCTGAAGCCGAGTCCAGAAGGGCGGCGATGGAAGAGCTGCAGCTGGGTCAGAGCCTGGAGGGAGGGCGGGGCCTTCACTGAGGAACCCCCCGCCCCCCGAGGCCAGCCCTAGGCCCCGGCGGTCGCGCATGCCGCCCTTGGCCTGTGCGGTGTGTGGGGGCTTGAAACCCAAGCCCGCAGGGCTCCCGGAGCGGCCAGAGAAAGAAGGGCCCATGGAGAGGTAGGCGAGGTGGGCAGGGGGCGCCACCTTACTCTCCTCAGCTCCCTGAGGGAGAGAGACAGAGACAGAGACAGAGAGAGAGATCCCTGACCTCTGAGTCTCTGCCTCCACCGCTGGCTGGTGCCAACTCACGCGCCATCCCACTTCCAGCCATCACCCCCACGCCTGCCCCGGGGCCAGCCCCACCACAGAGAGGCCGGTTGGTTCCTGCTCACCTCTGTGCCGTCCCTTCCCGACCTGACCCCAGTGCAGGGGATAAGCTTCAGACAAGTCTTTCCATGTCCCTCTGCATGACAATAGACTTCCTCCCCTCTCCCATTCCACAGGCCCACCCACCCGGGACATCCACCTTTGTCATTAGCTCAGGAGAGGATGCAAGATGAGAATCTCTGCTATTGTGTGGGGAGACTCAGTTTCTCCCGGGTTTCCCCCATGGACACATGTTCTTCAGCTGGGTCTGATTATCTCCAGACAAGCTGTCTTGGGAAGGATTTGGCCAGCACTAAGAACCTGAAGGGAAAGCGCGGAGGGGGGTTCTCTCTCTGCCCCCGACAGCCCCGAGCTGGGTCGGTCCCTCAGACCTGGCCAGGGG
Organism: Diceros bicornis minor; assembly: GCF_020826845.1. Taxonomy (NCBI): domain Eukaryota; kingdom Metazoa; phylum Chordata; class Mammalia; order Perissodactyla; family Rhinocerotidae; genus Diceros; species Diceros bicornis. The sequence continues at coordinate 58,820 of NW_026691578.1, forward strand.
CAGCCCATCCCCCGCGCCCTTCCCCGGGGCATCCAAGGGCAGGCTCGGCGCCAGCCCCACCCCGCTCGCCACTGCCCGACCATCGTCCTCCCTCGGGGGGCCTGGGCAGGACAGGGACCCGGCTGTGGGGAAGGCCTCCAGATCTCAGGCCTGGCACACCGTTTACCAGGCTGCTTCCTCCTCTGACGGGGGCCCAGCACACGCCCCAGGAGACTTGGCAGCCGCCCCCAGGGCTCTATCCTCTGCAACTCGTCCCCTTGGAAGGTGCCTGGCCCAGGTGCCAGGTTCGGCTGGTCGGCCAGCCTCCTTTGGAGAAAGCAGGCAAGCCGAGCCAGGCTTGCAGTGGCCCTGGCGTGACACCTGCCACCTCAGGGCAGAGGGCCTCCCGCGTGCCCTCCATGGCGGGTTTCTCCCCGGAGCCGTGGCCTGGGCACTAGGAAGGCCGGGCCTCCCCGACTCCCGGGAGGAGGGGCTAGCCCACTTGCGCCCTGGCCCCCAAACCCTCTGGTGCCATCTGCCTGTCTCGGCACTTCTGACTCCACAGAGCCTTTCCTACATCTGGGCTGCCTGCCGTGGCAAAGTGCAGGCGTGGGGTGAGGCCATGGCTTTGTCTTTCCAGGAAAAAATGAGCCCCTGGCCGAAGCAGCAGGCCCAGGCAGAGCCTTGAGCTTGAAGCCCAGTAGGTCTGTGGCCCTCAGGGCCAGAGCCATGCTTTCAAGGCAGGGAAGCGGCCTGCAAGCTGAGTGGGAGTGGGGGAGGGGAGGGAGACAGCTGAAGCCGAGTCCAGAAGGGCGGCGATGGAAGAGCTGCAGCTGGGTCAGAGCCTGGAGGGAGGGCGGGGCCTTCACTGAGGAACCCCCCGCCCCCCGAGGCCAGCCCTAGGCCCCGGCGGCCGCGCATGCGCCCTTGGCCTGTGCGGTGTGTGGGGGCTTGAACCCAAGCCCGCAGGGCTCCCGGAGCGGCCAGAGAAAGAAGGGCCCATGGAGAGGTAGGCGAGGTGGGCAGGGGGCGCCACCTTACTCTCCTCAGCTCCCTGAGGGAGAGAGACAGAGACAGAGACAGAGAGAGAGATCCCTGACCTCTGAGTCTCTGCCTCCACCGCTGGCTGGTGCCAACTCACGCGCCATCCCACTTCCAGCCATCACCCCCACGCCTGCCCCGGGGCCAGCCCCACCACAGAGAGGCCGGTTGGTTCCTGCTCACCTCTGTGCCGTCCCTTCCCGACCTGACCCCAGTGCAGGGGATAAGCTTCAGACAAGTCTTTCCATGTCCCTCTGCATGACAATAGACTTCCTCCCCTCTCCCATTCCACAGGCCCACCCACCCGGGACATCCACCTTTGTCATTAGCTCAGGAGAGGATGCAAGATGAGAATCTCTGCTATTGTGTGGGGAGACTCAGTTTCCCGGGTTTCCCCCATGGACACATGTTCTTCAGCTGGGTCTGATTTTCTCCAGACAAGCTGTCTTGGGAAGGATTTGGCCAGCCCTAAGAAGCTGAAGGGAAAGGGCGGAGGGGGGTTCTCTCTCTGCCCCCGACAGCCCCGAGCTGGGTCGGTCCCTCAGACCTGGCCAGGGGCAGCCCATCCCCCGGCGCCCTTCCCCGGGGCATCCAAGGGCAGGCTCGGCGCCAGCCCCACCCCGCTCGCCACTGCCCGACCATCGTCCTCCCTCGGGGGGCCTGGGCAGGACAGGGACCCGGCTGTGGGAGGCCTCCAGATCTCAGGCCTGGCACACCGTTTACCAGGCTGCTTCCTCCTCTGACGGGGGCCCAGCACACGCCCCAGGAGACTTGGCAGCCGCCCCCAGGGCTCTATCCTCTGCAACTCGTCCCCTTGGAAGGGGCCTGGCCCAGGTGCCAGGTTCGGCTGGTCGGCCAGCCTCCTTTGGAGAAAGCAGGCAAGCCGAGCCAGGCTTGCAGTGGCCCTGGCGTGACACCTGCCACCTCAGGCAGAGGGCCTCCCGCGTGCCCTCCATGGCGGGTTTCTCCCCGGAGCCGTGGCCTGGGCACTAGGAAGGCCGGGCCTCCCCGACTCCCGGGAGGAGGGGCTAGCCCACTTGCGCCCTGGCCCCCAAACCCTCTGGTGCCATCTGCCTGTCTCGGCACTTCTGACTCCACAGAGCCTTTCCTACATCTGGGCTGCCTGCCGTGGCAAAGTGCAGGCGTGGGGTGAGGCCATGGCTTTGTCTTTCCAGGAAAAAATGAGCCCCTGGCCGAAGCAGCAGGCCCAGGCAGAGCCTTGAGCTTGAAGCCCAGTAGGTCTGTGGCCCTCAGGGCCAGAGCCATGCTTTCAAGGCAGGGAAGCGGCCTGCAAGCTGAGTGGGAGTGGGGGAGGGGAGGGAGACAGCTGAAGCCGAGTCCAGAAGGGCGGCGATGGAAGAGCTGCAGCTGGGTCAGAGCCTGGAGGGAGGGCGGGGCCTTCACTGAGGACCCCCCCCCCCCGAGACCAGCCCTAGGCCCCGGCGGTCGCGCATGCGCCCTTGGCCTGTGCGGTGTGTGGGGGCTTGAACCCAAGCCCGCAGGGCTCCCGGAGCGGCCAGAGAAAGAAGGGCCCATGGAGAGGTAGGCGAGGTGGGCAGGGGGCGCCACCTTACTCTCCTCAGCTCCCTGAGGGAGAGAGAGAGAGACAGAGACAGAGAGAGAGATCCCTGACCTCTGAGTCTCTGCCTCCACCGCTGGCTGGTGCCAACTCACGCGCCATCCCACTTCCAGCCATGACCCCCACGCCTGCCCCGGGGCCAGCCCCACCACAGAGAGGCCGGTTGGTTCCTGCTCACCTCTGTGCCGTCCCTTCCCGACCTGACCCCAGTGCAGGGGATAAGCTTCAGACAAGTCTTTCCATGTCCCTCTGCATGACAATAGACTTCCTCCCCTCTCCCATTCCACAGGCCCACCCACCCGGGACATCCACCTTTGTCATTAGCTCAGGAGAGGATGCAAGATGAGAATCTCTGCTATTGTGTGGGGAGACTCAGTTTCCCGGGTTTCCCCCATGGACACATGTTCTTCAGCTGGGTCTGAATTTCTCCAGACAAGCTGTCTTGGGAAGGATTTGGCCAGCCCTAAGAACCTGAAGGGAAAGGGCGGAGGGGGGTTATCTCTCTGCCCCCGACAGCCCCGAGCTGGGTCGGTCCCTCAGACCTGGCCAGGGGCAGCCCATCCCCCGGCGCCCTTCCCCGGGGCATCCAAGGGCAGGCTCGGCGCCAGCCCCACCCCGCTCGCCACTGCCCGACCATCGTCCTCCCTCGGGGGGCCTGGGCAGGACAGGGACCCGGCTGTGGGAGGCCTCCAGATCTCAGGCCTGGCACACCGTTTACCAGGCTGCTTCCTCCTCTGACGGGGGCCCAGCACACGCCCCAGGAGACTTGGCAGCCGCCCCCAGGGCTCTATCCTCTGCAACTCGTCCCCTTGGAAGGGGCCTGGCCCAGGTGCCAGGTTCGGCTGGTCGGCCAGCCTCCTTTGGAGAAAGCAGGCAAGCCGAGCCAGGCTTGCAGTGGCCCTGGCGTGACACCTGCCACCTCAGGCAGAGGGCCTCCCGCGTGCCCTCCATGGCGGGTTTCTCCCCGGAGCCGTGGCCTGGGCACTAGGAAGGCCGGGCCTCCCCGACTCCCGGGAGGAGGGGCTAGCCCACTTGCGCCCTGGCCCCCAAACCCTCTGGTGCCATCTGCCTGTCTCGGCACTTCTGACTCCACAGAGCCTTTCCTACATCTGGGCTGCCTGCCGTGGCAAAGTGCAGGCGTGGGGTGAGGCCATGGCTTTGTCTTTCCAGGAAAAAATGAGCCCCTGGCCGAAGCAGCAGGCCCAGGCAGAGCCTTGAGCTTGAAGCCCAGTAGGTCTGTGGCCCTCAGGGCCAGAGCCATGCTTTCAAGGCAGGGAAGCGGCCTGCAAGCTGAGTGGGAGTGGGGGAGGGGAGGGAGACAGCTGAAGCCGAGTCCAGAAGGGCGGCGATGGAAGAGCTGCAGCTGGGTCAGAGCCTGGAGGGAGGGCGGGGCCTTCACTGAGGACCCCCCCCCCCCCCGAGACCAGCCCTAGGCCCCGGCGGTCGCGCATGCGCCCTTGGCCTGTGCGGTGTGTGGGGGCTTGAACCCAAGCCCGCAGGGCTCCCGGAGCGGCCAGAGAAAGAAGGGCCCATGGAGAGGTAGGCGAGGTGGGCAGGGGGCGCCACCTTACTCTCCTCAGCTCCCTGAGGGAGAGAGAGAGAGACAGAGACAGAGAGAGAGATCCCTGACCTCTGAGTCTCTGCCTCCACCGCTGGCTGGTGCCAACTCACGCGCCATCCCACTTCCAGCCATGACCCCCACGCCTGCCCCGGGGCCAGCCCCACCACAGAGAGGCCGGTTGGTTCCTGCTCACCTCTGTGCCGTCCCTTCCCGACCTGACCCCAGTGCAGGGGATAAGCTTCAGACAAGTCTTTCCATGTCCCTCTGCATGACAATAGACTTCCTCCCCTCTCCCATTCCACAGGCCCACCCACCCGGGACATCCACCTTTGTCATTAGCTCAGGAGAGGATGCAAGATGAGAATCTCTGCTATTGTGTGGGGAGACTCAGTTTCCCGGGTTTCCCCCATGGACACATGTTCTTCAGCTGGGTCTGAATTTCTCCAGACAAGCTGTCTTGGGAAGGATTTGGCCAGCCCTAAGAACCTGAAGGGAAAGGGCGGAGGGGGGTTATCTCTCTGCCCCCGACAGCCCCGAGCTGGGTCGGTCCCTCAGACCTGGCCAGGGGCAGCCCATCCCCCGGCGCCCTTCCCCGGGGCATCCAAGGGCAGGCTCGGCGCCAGCCCCACCCCGCTCGCCACTGCCCGACCATCGTCCTCCCTCGGGGGGCCTGGGCAGGACAGGGACCCGGCTGTGGGAGGCCTCCAGATCTCAGGCCTGGCACACCGTTTACCAGGCTGCTTCCTCCTCTGACGGGGGCCCAGCACACGCCCCAGGAGACTTGGCAGCCGCCCCCAGGGCTCTATCCTCTGCAACTCGTCCCCTTGGAAGGGGCCTGGCCCAGGTGCCAGGTTCGGCTGGTCGGCCAGCCTCCTTTGGAGAAAGCAGGCAAGCCGAGCCAGGCTTGCAGTGGCCCTGGCGTGACACCTGCCACCTCAGGCAGAGGGCCTCCCGCGTGCCCTCCATGGCGGGTTTCTCCCCGGAGCTGTGGCCTGGGCACTAGGAAGGCCGGGCCTCCCCGACTCCCGGGAGGAGGGGCTAGCCCACTTGCGCCCTGGCCCCCAAACCCTCTGGTGCCATCTGCCTGTCTCGGCACTTCTGACTCCACAGAGCCTTTCCTACATCTGGGCTGCCTGCCGTGGCAAAGTGCAGGCGTGGGGTGAGGCCATGGCTTTGTCTTTCCAGGAAAAAATGAGCCCCTGGCCGAAGCAGCAGGCCCAGGCAGAGCCTTGAGCTTGAAGCCCAGTAGGTCTGTGGCCCTCAGGGCCAGAGCCATGCTTTCAAGGCAGGGAAGCGGCCTGCAAGCTGAGTGGGAGTGGGGGAGGGGAGGGAGACAGCTGAAGCCGAGTCCAGAAGGGCGGCGATGGAAGAGCTGCAGCTGGGTCAGAGCCTGGAGGGAGGGCGGGGCCTTCACTGAGGAACCCCCCGCCCCCCGAGGCCAGCCCTAGGCCCCGGCGGTCGCGCATGCGCCCTTGGCCTGTGCGGTGTGTGGGGGCTTGAACCCAAGCCCGCAGGGCTCCCGGAGCGGCCAGAGAAAGAAGGGCCCATGGAGAGGTAGGCGAGGTGGGCAGGGGGCGCCACCTTACTCTCCTCAGCTCCCTGAGGGAGAGAGACAGAGACAGAGACAGAGAGAGAGATCCCTGACCTCTGAGTCTCTGCCTCCACCGCTGGCTGGTGCCAACTCACGCGCCATCCCACTTCCAGCCATCACCCCCACGCCTGCCCCGGGGCCAGCCCCACCACAGAGAGGCCGGTTGGTTCCTGCTCACCTCTGTGCCGTCCCTTCCCGACCTGACCCCAGTGCAGGGGATAAGCTTCAGACAAGTCTTTCCATGTCCCTCTGCATGACAATAGACTTCCTCCCCTCTCCCATTCCACAGGCCCACCCACCCGGGACATCCACCTTTGTCATTAGCTCAGGAGAGGATGCAAGATGAGAATCTCTGCTATTGTGTGGGGAGACTCAGTTTCCCGGGTTTCCCCCATGGACACATGTTCTTCAGCTGGGTCTGATTTTCTCCAGACAAGCTGTCTTGGGAAGGATTTGGCCAGCCCTAAGAAGCTGAAGGGAAAGGGCGGAGGGGGGTTCTCTCTCTGCCCCCGACAGCCCCGAGCTGGGTCGGTCCCTCAGACCTGGCCAGGGGCAGCCCATCCCCCGGCGCCCTTCCCCGGGGCATCCAAGGGCAGGCTCGGCGCCAGCCCCACCCCGCTCGCCACTGCCCGACCATCGTCCTCCCTCGGGGGGCCTGGGCAGGACAGGGACCCGGCTGTGGGAGGCCTCCAGATCTCAGGCCTGGCACACCGTTTACCAGGCTGCTTCCTCCTCTGACGGGGGCCCAGCACACGCCCCAGGAGACTTGGCAGCCGCCCCCAGGGCTCTATCCTCTGCAACTCGTCCCCTTGGAAGGGGCCTGGCCCAGGTGCCAGGTTCGGCTGGTCGGCCAGCCTCCTTTGGAGAAAGCAGGCAAGCCGAGCCAGGCTTGCAGTGGCCCTGGCGTGACACCTGCCACCTCAGGCAGAGGGCCTCCCGCGTGCCCTCCATGGCGGGTTTCTCCCCGGAGCCGTGGCCTGGGCACTAGGAAGGCCGGGCCTCCCCGACTCCCGGGAGGAGGGGCTAGCCCACTTGCGCCCTGGCCCCCAAACCCTCTGGTGCCATCTGCCTGTCTCGGCACTTCTGACTCCACAGAGCCTTTCCTACATCTGGGCTGCCTGCCGTGGCAAAGTGCAGGCGTGGGGTGAGGCCATGGCTTTGTCTTTCCAGGAAAAAATGAGCCCCTGGCCGAAGCAGCAGGCCCAGGCAGAGCCTTGAGCTTGAAGCCCAGTAGGTCTGTGGCCCTCAGGGCCAGAGCCATGCTTTCAAGGCAGGGAAGCGGCCTGCAAGCTGAGTGGGAGTGGGGGAGGGGAGGGAGACAGCTGAAGCCGAGTCCAGAAGGGCGGCGATGGAAGAGCTGCAGCTGGGTCAGAGCCTGGAGGGAGGGCGGGGCCTTCACTGAGGACCCCCCCCCCCCCCCCGAGACCAGCCCTAGGCCCCGGCGGTCGCGCATGCGCCCTTGGCCTGTGCGGTGTGTGGGGGCTTGAACCCAAGCCCGCAGGGCTCCCGGAGCGGCCAGAGAAAGAAGGGCCCATGGAGAGGTAGGCGAGGTGGGCAGGGGGCGCCACCTTACTCTCCTCAGCTCCCTGAGGGAGAGAGAGAGAGACAGAGACAGAGAGAGAGATCCCTGACCTCTGAGTCTCTGCCTCCACCGCTGGCTGGTGCTAACTCACGCGCCATCCCACTTCCAGCCATGACCCCCACGCCTGCCCCGGGGCCAGCCCCACCACAGAGAGGCCGGTTGGTTCCTGCTCACCTCTGTGCCGTCCCTTCCCCACCTGACCCCAGTGCAGGGGATAAGCTTCAGACAAGTCTTTCCATGTCCCTCTGCATGACAATAGACTTCCTCCCCTCTCCCATTCCACAGGCCCACCCACCCGGGACATCCACCTTTGTCATTAGCTCAGGAGAGGATGCAAGATGAGAATCTCTGCTATTGTGTGGGGAGACTCAGTTTCCCGGGTTTCCCCCATGGACACATGTTCTTCAGCTGGGTCTGAATTTCTCCAGACAAGCTGTCTTGGGAAGGATTTGGCCAGCCCTAAGAACCTGAAGGGAAAGGGCGGAGGGGGGTTATCTCTCTGCCCCCGACAGCCCCGAGCTGGGTCGGTCCCTCAGACCTGGCCAGGGGCAGCCCATCCCCCGGCGCCCTTCCCCGGGGCATCCAAGGGCAGGCTCGGCGCCAGCCCCACCCCGCTCGCCACTGCCCGACCATCGTCCTCCCTCGGGGGGCCTGGGCAGGACAGGGACCCGGCTGTGGGAGGCCTCCAGATCTCAGGCCTGGCACACCGTTTACCAGGCTGCTTCCTCCTCTGACGGGGGCCCAGCACACGCCCCAGGAGACTTGGCAGCCGCCCCCAGGGCTCTATCCTCTGCAACTCGTCCCCTTGGAAGGGGCCTGGCCCAGGTGCCAGGTTCGGCTGGTCGGCCAGCCTCCTTTGGAGAAAGCAGGCAAGCCGAGCCAGGCTTGCAGTGGCCCTGGCGTGACACCTGCCACCTCAGGCAGAGGGCCTCCCGCGTGCCCTCCATGGCGGGTTTCTCCCCGGAGCCGTGGCCTGGGCACTAGGAAGGCCGGGCCTCCCCGACTCCCGGGAGGAGGGGCTAGCCCACTTGCGCCCTGGCCCCCAAACCCTCTGGTGCCATCTGCCTGTCTCGGCACTTCTGACTCCACAGAGCCTTTCCTACATCTGGGCTGCCTGCCGTGGCAAAGTGCAGGCGTGGGGTGAGGCCATGGCTTTGTCTTTCCAGGAAAAAATGAGCCCCTGGCCGAAGCAGCAGGCCCAGGCAGAGCCTTGAGCTTGAAGCCCAGTAGGTCTGTGGCCCTCAGGGCCAGAGCCATGCTTTCAAGGCAGGGAAGCGGCCTGCAAGCTGAGTGGGAGTGGGGGAGGGGAGGGAGACAGCTGAAGCCGAGTCCAGAAGGGCGGCGATGGAAGAGCTGCAGCTGGGTCAGAGCCTGGAGGGAGGGCGGGGCCTTCACTGAGGAACCCCCCGCCCCCCGAGGCCAGCCCTAGGCCCCGGCGGTCGCGCATGCGCCCTTGGCCTGTGCGGTGTGTGGGGGCTTGAACCCAAGCCCGCAGGGCTCCCGGAGCGGCCAGAGAAAGAAGGGCCCATGGAGAGGTAGGCGAGGTGGGCAGGGGGCGCCACCTTACTCTCCTCAGCTCCCTGAGGGAGAGAGACAGAGACAGAGACAGAGAGAGAGATCCCTGACCTCTGAGTCTCTGCCTCCACCGCTGGCTGGTGCCAACTCACGCGCCATCCCACTTCCAGCCATCACCCCCACGCCTGCCCCGGGGCCAGCCCCACCACAGAGAGGCCGGTTGGTTCCTGCTCACCTCTGTGCCGTCCCTTCCCGACCTGACCCCAGTGCAGGGGATAAGCTTCAGACAAGTCTTTCCATGTCCCTCTGCATGACAATAGACTTCCTCCCCTCTCCCATTCCACAGGCCCACCCACCCGGGACATCCACCTTTGTCATTAGCTCAGGAGAGGATGCAAGATGAGAATCTCTGCTATTGTGTGGGGAGACTCAGTTTCCCGGGTTTCCCCCATGGACACATGTTCTTCAGCTGGGTCTGATTTTCTCCAGACAAGCTGTCTTGGGAAGGATTTGGCCAGCCCTAAGAACCTGAAGGGAAAGGGCGGAGGGGGGTTCTCTCTCTGCCCCCGACAGCCCCGAGCTGGGTCGGTCCCTCAGACCTGGCCAGGGGCAGCCCATCCCCCGGCGCCCTTCCCCGGGGCATCCAAGGGCAGGCTCGGCGCCAGCCCCACCCCGCTCGCCACTGCCCGACCATCGTCCTCCCTCGGGGGGCCTGGGCAGGACAGGGACCCGGGTGTGGGAGGCCTCCAGATCTCAGGCCTGGCACACCGTTTACCAGGCTGCTTCCTCCTCTGACGGGGGCCCAGCACACGCCCCAGGAGACTTGGCAGCCGCCCCCAGGGCTCTATCCTCTGCAACTCGTCCCCTTGGAAGGGGCCTGGCCCAGGTGCCAGGTTCGGCTGGTCGGCCAGCCTCCTTTGGAGAAAGCAGGCAAGCCGAGCCAGGCTTGCAGTGGCCCTGGCGTGACACCTGCCACCTCAGGCAGAGGGCCTCCCGCGTGCCCTCCATGGCGGGTTTCTCCCCGGAGCCGTGGCCTGGGCACTAGGAAGGCCGGGCCTCCCCGACTCCCGGGAGGAGGGGCTAGCCCACTTGCGCCCTGGCCCCCAAACCCTCTGGTGCCATCTGCCTGTCTCGGCACTTCTGACTCCACAGAGCCTTTCCTACATCTGGGCTGCCTGCCGTGGCAAAGTGCAGGCGTGGGGTGAGGCCATGGCTTTGTCTTTCCAGGAAAAAATGAGCCCCTGGCCTAAGCAGCAGGCCCAGGCAGAGCCTTGAGCTTGAAGCCCAGTAGGTCTGTGGCCCTCAGGGCCAGAGCCATGCTTTCAAGGCAGGGAAGCGGCCTGCAAGCTGAGTGGGAGTGGGGGAGGGGAGGGAGACAGCTGAAGCCGAGTCCAGAAGGGCGGCGATGGAAGAGCTGCAGCTGGGTCAGAGCCTGGAGGGAGGGCGGGGCCTTCACTGAGGAACCCCCCGCCCCCCGAGGCCAGCCCTAGGCCCCGGCGGTCGCGCATGCGCCCTTGGCCTGTGCGGTGTGTGGGGGCTTGAACCCAAGCCCGCAGGGCTCCCGGAGCGGCCAGAGAAAGAAGGGCCCATGGAGAGGTAGGCGAGGTGGGCAGGGGGCGCCACCTTACTCTCCTCAGCTCCCTGAGGGAGAGAGAGAGAGACAGAGACAGAGAGAGAGATCCCTGACCTCTGAGTCTCTGCCTCCACCGCTGGCTGGTGCCAACTCACGCGCCATCCCACTTCCAGCCATGACCCCCACGCCTGCCCCGGGGCCAGCCCCACCACAGAGAGGCCGGTTGGTTCCTGCTCACCTCTGTGCCGTCCCTTCCCGACCTGACCCCAGTGCAGGGGATAAGCTTCAGACAAGTCTTTCCATGTCCCTCTGCATGACAATAGACTTCCTCCCCTCTCCCATTCCACAGGCCCACCCACCCGGGACATCCACCTTTGTCATTAGCTCAGGAGAGGATGCAAGATGAGAATCTCTGCTATTGTGTGGGGAGACTCAGTTTCCCGGGTTTCCCCCATGGACACATGTTCTTCAGCTGGGTCTGAATTTCTCCAGACAAGCTGTCTTGGGAAGGATTTGGCCAGCCCTAAGAACCTGAAGGGAAAGGGCGGAGGGGGGTTATCTCTCTGCCCCCGACAGCCCCGAGCTGGGTCGGTCCCTCAGACCTGGCCAGGGGCAGCCCATCCCCCGGCGCCCTTCCCCGGGGCATCCAAGGGCAGGCTCGGCGCCAGCCCCACCCCGCTCGCCACTGCCCGACCATCGTCCTCCCTCGGGGGGCCTGGGCAGGACAGGGACCCGGCTGTGGGAGGCCTCCAGATCTCAGGCCTGGCACACCGTTTACCAGGCTGCTTCCTCCTCTGACGGGGGCCCAGCACACGCCCCAGGAGACTTGGCAGCCGCCCCCAGGGCTCTATCCTCTGCAACTCGTCCCCTTGGAAGGGGCCTGGCCCAGGTGCCAGGTTCGGCTGGTCGGCCAGCCTCCTTTGGAGAAAGCAGGCAAGCCGAGCCAGGCTTGCAGTGGCCCTGGCGTGACACCTGCCACCTCAGGCAGAGGGCCTCCCGCGTGCCCTCCATGGCGGGTTTCTCCCCGGAGCTGTGGCCTGGGCACTAGGAAGGCCGGGCCTCCCCGACTCCCGGGAGGAGGGGCTAGCCCACTTGCGCCCTGGCCCCCAAACCCTCTGGTGCCATCTGCCTGTCTCGGCACTTCTGACTCCACAGAGCCTTTCCTACATCTGGGCTGCCTGCCGTGGCAAAGTGCAGGCGTGGGGTGAGGCCATGGCTTTGTCTTTCCAGGAAAAAATGAGCCCCTGGCCGAAGCAGCAGGCCCAGGCAGAGCCTTGAGCTTGAAGCCCAGTAGGTCTGTGGCCCTCAGGGCCAGAGCCATGCTTTCAAGGCAGGGAAGCGGCCTGCAAGCTGAGTGGGAGTGGGGGAGGGGAGGGAGACAGCTGAAGCCGAGTCCAGAAGGGCGGCGATGGAAGAGCTGCAGCTGGGTCAGAGCCTGGAGGGAGGGCGGGGCCTTCACTGAGGAACCCCCCGCCCCCCGAGGCCAGCCCTAGGCCCCGGCGGTCGCGCATGCGCCCTTGGCCTGTGCGGTGTGTGGGGGCTTGAACCCAAGCCCGCAGGGCTCCCGGAGCGGCCAGAGAAAGAAGGGCCCATGGAGAGGTAGGCGAGGTGGGCAGGGGGCGCCACCTTACTCTCCTCAGCTCCCTGAGGGAGAGAGAGAGAGACAGAGACAGAGAGAGAGATCCCTGACCTCTGAGTCTCTGCCTCCACCGCTGGCTGGTGCCAACTCACGCGCCATCCCACTTCCAGCCATGACCCCCACGCCTGCCCCGGGGCCAGCCCCACCACAGAGAGGCCGGTTGGTTCCTGCTCACCTCTGTGCCGTCCCTTCCCGACCTGACCCCAGTGCAGGGGATAAGCTTCAGACAAGTCTTTCCATGTCCCTCTGCATGACAATAGACTTCCTCCCCTCTCCCATTCCACAGGCCCACCCACCCGGGACATCCACCTTTGTCATTAGCTCAGGAGAGGATGCAAGATGAGAATCTCTGCTATTGTGTGGGGAGACTCAGTTTCCCGGGTTTCCCCCATGGACACATGTTCTTCAGCTGGGTCTGATTTTCTCCAGACAAGCTGTCTTGGGAAGGATTTGGCCAGCCCTAAGAACCTGAAGGGAAAGGGCGGAGGGGGGTTCTCTCTCTGCCCCCGACAGCCCCGAGCTGGGTCGGTCCCTCAGACCTGGCCAGGGGCAGCCCATCCCCCGGCGCCCTTCCCCGGGGCATCCAAGGGCAGGCTCGGCGCCAGCCCCACCCCGCTCGCCACTGCCCGACCATCGTCCTCCCTCGGGGGGCCTGGGCAGGACAGGGACCCGGGTGTGGGAGGCCTCCAGATCTCAGGCCTGGCACACCGTTTACCAGGCTGCTTCCTCCTCTGACGGGGGCCCAGCACACGCCCCAGGAGACTTGGCAGCCGCCCCCAGGGCTCTATCCTCTGCAACTCGTCCCCTTGGAAGGGGCCTGGCCCAGGTGCCAGGTTCGGCTGGTCGGCCAGCCTCCTTTGGAGAAAGCAGGCAAGCCGAGCCAGGCTTGCAGTGGCCCTGGCGTGACACCTGCCACCTCAGGCAGAGGGCCTCCCGCGTGCCCTCCATGGCGGGTTTCTCCCCGGAGCCGTGGCCTGGGCACTAGGAAGGCCGGGCCTCCCCGACTCCCGGGAGGAGGGGCTAGCCCACTTGCGCCCTGGCCCCCAAACCCTCTGGTGCCATCTGCCTGTCTCGGCACTTCTGACTCCACAGAGCCTTTCCTACATCTGGGCTGCCTGCCGTGGCAAAGTGCAGGCGTGGGGTGAGGCCATGGCTTTGTCTTTCCAGGAAAAAATGAGCCCCTGGCCGAAGCAGCAGGCCCAGGCAGAGCCTTGAGCTTGAAGCCCAGTAGGTCTGTGGCCCTCAGGGCCAGAGCCATGCTTTCAAGGCAGGGAAGCGGCCTGCAAGCTGAGTGGGAGTGGGGGAGGGGAGGGAGACAGCTGAAGCCGAGTCCAGAAGGGCGGCGATGGAAGAGCTGCAGCTGGGTCAGAGCCTGGAGGGAGGGCGGGGCCTTCACTGAGGAACCCCCCGCCCCCCGAGGCCAGCCCTAGGCCCCGGCGGTCGCGCATGCGCCCTTGGCCTGTGCGGTGTGTGGGGGCTTGAACCCAAGCCCGCAGGGCTCCCGGAGCGGCCAGAGAAAGAAGGGCCCATGGAGAGGTAGGCGAGGTGGGCAGGGGGCGCCACCTTACTCTCCTCAGCTCCCTGAGGGAGAGAGACAGAGACAGAGACAGAGAGAGAGATCCCTGACCTCTGAGTCTCTGCCTCCACCGCTGGCTGGTGCCAACTCACGCGCCATCCCACTTCCAGCCATCACCCCCACGCCTGCCCCGGGGCCAGCCCCACCACAGAGAGGCCGGTTGGTTCCTGCTCACCTCTGTGCCGTCCCTTCCCGACCTGACCCCAGTGCAGGGGATAAGCTTCAGACAAGTCTTTCCATGTCCCTCTGCATGACAATAGACTTCCTCCCCTCTCCCATTCCACAGGCCCACCCACCCGGGACATCCACCTTTGTCATTAGCTCAGGAGAGGATGCAAGATGAGAATCTCTGCTATTGTGTGGGGAGACTCAGTTTCCCGGGTTTCCCCCATGGACACATGTTCTTCAGCTGGGTCTGATTTTCTCCAGACAAGCTGTCTTGGGAAGGATTTGGCCAGCCCTAAGAACCTGAAGGGAAAGGGCGGAGGGGGGTTCTCTCTCTGCCCCCGACAGCCCCGAGCTGGGTCGGTCCCTCAGACCTGGCCAGGGGCAGCCCATCCCCCGGCGCCCTT